>NC_091453.1:63851157-64151157 GCF_964237555.1 Oryctolagus cuniculus
TTGGATCAGAAGCAGAAGTGAGATGCAATCCTAGGCATACTGATATGGAATGTCTGTGTCCCAAGCAGTGATCAAACATGCTACATCACAATGCCTACCCCAACCTTTGACATCTCAATGAAAACTTTAGACTCACTTTGCCAGTATTACCAAAAAATGTACCAGAGTTTTGATTGGCATTGCATTGAATCTGTAGATCAACTTGGAGGAACTAATATGTTAACATATTGAGTCTTCCTATCCATGAATATGGACTGTATTCCAATTTGTTTAGATAGTCTTTGTTTCTTTCATCATAGTTTGGCTTTTTCTTTATATAGATTTTATACATATTTTGTTAGGTTTATAGCCAAGTATTCCTCTCTTTTTGGTGTTAATACAAATAGTGTCATTTTAACAATTTTATTTGAAAGCTAGAGAAAGAGAGATTCAGACAGAGAACACTTAAATCTGCTGTTTCACTCCTCAAATGCTTGCAATAGTCACGACTGGGTCCTGGGTAGAAACAGGGAACTAGGAACTCAATCCATGTCTTTGAGCTATCACACAGATGCTTGGATAACAGGAGCTAGACTCCAGATCCAGTCTAGTTGTCTAGTTGTTGATCATGTTCTTAGTCAAGGTGAAAAAGTTCCTTCCATTCCTAATTTACTGGGAACTTTTCCTAAAAAAAAAAAAAAAAAAAGAAAGAAAAAGAAAAATTTCTGCTGCTCCCAAATGCTTTTTATGCATTTTTGATATGATCACATGATATTCTTTAGGCTTTTAATTATTTTAATTACATTAGGTGATTTTGAAATCTAAGACCAGATTTTGCATACCTTGAATAAATACCACTTGGTTGTGATGTATAATTTTTTGGATACTGTTTTTTTTTAAGATTTATTTATTTAATTGAAAGTCGGAGTTACACAGAGAGAGAGAGGGGTCTTCCATCCGACATTCCACTCCCCAATTGGCTGCAATAGCCGGAGCTGCACAGATCTGAAGCCAGGAGCCAGAAGCCAGGAGCTTCTTCCGGGTCTCTCACACGGGTACAGGGGCCCAAGGATTTGGGCCATCTTACACTGCTTTCCCAGGCCACAGCAGAGAGCTGGATCGGAAGAGGAGCAGCCGGGACTGGAATCGGCACCCATATGGGATGTTTCAGGCCAGGGTATTAACCCACTGCGCCACAGCGCCAGCCCCTGGATACTGTTTTTTAATATCTTGTTTAAGAATTTTGCAGGTAAGTTTATGGTATCTTTTTCCTTTAGATTCTTTTTCTGATTTTGGTTAGATTTTAGGTAATAGGGCCATTCTTGCCTCATGTTATTATTCAGGAAATATTAATATTAACTTGGTTTTAACTTTATGGAAGTGATTGCAAAGAATTGGTATTATTTCTTCATTAAATGCTTGGTAGAATTAACTAGTAAAACCAAATAGGTCCAATGCTTTTCACTTGGGAAGGTTGTTAAAGGCTTATTCAAATTTTTTATTTATCACAATGTGAATTTTGGTAAACAGTGTTTTTCCAGGAATCAGTCCATTTCATCTCAGTAATAATAATTTAGTCATAGAGTTTTTTAATAAATTTTATAATGTTTTTTTATAATGTTGCTTTATTGCTGTTTTAGTGTTCATGGGGCCACTAACAATATCCTCACTTTCATTTCTTTTTTTGTTGTTGTTGTTTTGTTTTTTGTGTGTGTGTTTTTTTTTTTTTTTTTTTTACAGGCAGAGTGGACAGTGAGAGAGAGAGACAGAGAGACAGGTCTTTCTTTTCGTCAGTTCACCCTCCAATGGCTGCTGCAGCCGGCGCGCTGCAGCCAGTGCGCTGTAGCCAGCTCACCGTGCTGATCCAAAGCCAGGAGCCAGGTGCTTCTCCTGGTCTCCCATGCGGGTGCAGGGCCCAAGCACTTGGGCCATCCTCCACTGCACTCCCCGGCCACAGCAGAGAGCTGGCCTGGAAGAGGAGCTACCGGGACAGAATCTGGCGCCCCGACTGGGACTAGAACCCGGGGTGCAGGCGCTGCAGGCAGAGGATTAGCCTAGTGAGCCACGGAGCCGGCCCTCACTTTCATTTCTGATATTAGGATTTTTTTTTGCATGATTAACCTGAGAGGATTAAGAATTTATTGCTCTTGGCTGGCGCTGCAGCTCACTAGGCTAATCCTCTGCCTGCGGCGCTGGCATCCTGGGTTCTAGTCCTGGTTGGGGTGCCAGATTCTGTCCCGGTTGCTCCTCTTCCAGTCCAGCTCTCTGCTGTGGCCCGGGAGTGCAGTGGAGGATGGCCCAGGTCCTTGGGCCCTGCACCTGCATGGGAGACCAGGAGGAAGCACCTGGCTCCTGGCTTTGGATCAGCGCAGGGCGCAGGCCGCTACACGCCGGCCATAGCAGCCACTTGAGGGGTGAACCAACTGAAAAAGGAAGACCTTTCTCTCTGTCTCTCTCTCTCACTGTCTAACTCTGCCTGTAAAAAAAAAAAAAAAGAATTTATTGCTCTTTTCAAAAATTCAGATTTTAGTTTCATTTGTTTCCTTATAACCAGTTCATTGATTTCTGCTGTAATTTTCATTATATTTTATCTTCTAATTATACTGGATTTAATTTCTCTCTTCCTTCTAGTTTTCTTAAGAGTAAGCTTTGTTTATTAATTTTTGATTATTCTTTTCTAATATATTCACATAATGCTATCAATTTTCCTTCTAAACATTACTTCTTCTGCATCAACACATTTTGACATATTTTATTTTCACTGTAATTTCACTTAAAGTATTTCAAATTTTTTTCTTAAATCAGCTGACTCATGTTATTTAGAAGTGTGTTGTTTAAGGTCATCAAAGAAGGAGGTACCTTTCTCTGAAGAGAGGAGAGAACTTCCACTTTGACTACAACCTTGTCTAAATATGATCTGAGTCGGTGAACTCAAAAGGCTTCCATAGCCTTGGCGACTCATGACAAGAGCCTAGGGTGATTACTGACGCCATAAACAAGAGTGTCAAATTGTTAAGTCAACAACAGGAGTCACTGTGCACTTACTCCTCATGTAGGATCTCTGTCCTTATTGTGCTGTACATTGTGATTTAATGTTATAACTAGTACTCAAACAGTATTGTTCACTTTGTGTTTCTATGTGGGTGCAAACTGTTGAAATCTTTACTTAATGTGTGCTAAACTGATCTTCTGTATATAAAAAGAATTGAAAATGAATCTTGATGTGAATGGAAGGGGAGAGGGAGTGGGAAAAGGAAGGGTTGCAGGTGGGAGGGAAGTTATGGGGGGGGGAAGCCATTGTAATCCATAAGCTGTATTTTGGAAATTTATATTCATTAAATAAAAGTTAAAAAAAAAGAAATGTGTTGTTTAATCTTCAAGTATTTTGGTATTTTCTAGTTATCTTGCTGTTAATTTATTTCTATTTTAATTCCTTTGTGGTCTGAAAGTAGACACTTTATGAGCCTGTTCTTTGACATTTGTTAAGATGTGTTTTGTGTTCTGGAATGTGGTCTATCTTGGTGAATGTCCCATGTCAGCTTGATTTAGTTGAGCGTTTTTCTGTTATTGGGTAGTCTAAAAATATCAGTGAGACCTAGTTGACTGATGGTGCTTCTCATTTCAACTACGTCCTTACAGATCTTCTATCTGCTAGATCTGTTAATTACTGTTAGAGTGTTGTATAAGTCTGCAGCAATGAGTCTTGTGTTTCTTCTTGCAGTTCTGTCGATTTTAGCTTTTTCCGTTTTGATGCTATGTTTTTAGGTGCAATGTCATTATGGATTGCCTGTTTTTTTTTTTTTTAAATGATCTCTTTTTTCATGATTTAATGTCTCTACTCCTGATAATCTTTTTAACTCTATATTTTACTATTGTTAATGTAGGTACTATTTCTATTAATATTGCCCTGGTATGTTTTACTTCATCCTTTTATTTTTTATCTATCTGCATACCTAGATTTAAGGCAAATTTCTTCTATACAACAAATAATTGAATCATTTTATATATACTGAACATCTCTGTCTTGTTCCTGGTATTTAGATGTTCATTTTATTACTGATATAGTTGGGTTAGTGTCTACCTTATCTGTGTTTATTTTTTCTTCATTGTTCTTGTTCTTCTACTTTGTTAAAATTATACTCTTTCTGCTTGATCTGACTTAAATTGACCATTTTATATGATTTCTTTTTGTCTCTTTTCCTAGAACCTTCAGTTATACTTCAGTACTGTAGGTGGGGTTATCATTCCCCTAATGTCAGCTAGGGGCTGGAAAAACCCCAGTCATTTAGGTTCTGGAAAAGTAGTTTACATAACAGTTAGGCTTTTATTGTGGAGAACAAAGGCTTTTTTTTTTTAAGATTGATTACCCATTCTCCCCACCCCCACAGAAGCACAAGAGAATTTTCTCTGATTTTTTTAATTTTTATTTTTTAATTTTTTGCCAGGCAGAGTTAGACAGTGAGAGAGAGAGAAACAGAGAGAGAGTTATAGACAGGCAGAGTTAGTGAGAGAGAGAGACAGAAATGTCTTCCTTCCATTGGTTCACTCCTCTAATGGCTGCCACGGTTGGCGCCAAGCCCATCCGAAGCCAGGAGCCGGGTACTTCCTCCCTGTATCCCATGTGGGTGCAGGGACCCGGCACTTGGGCCATCCTCTTCTGCCCTCTCAGGCCACAGCAGAAAGCTGGACTGGGAGAAGAGCAACCGCGACTAGTACTCGGCACCCCAACCGGGACTAGAACCCCAGGGTGCCTGTGCCACAGGTGGAGGATTAGCCAAGTGAGCC
Source organism: Oryctolagus cuniculus (assembly GCF_964237555.1). Lineage (NCBI taxonomy): Eukaryota > Metazoa > Chordata > Mammalia > Lagomorpha > Leporidae > Oryctolagus > Oryctolagus cuniculus. Next base: position 63,855,922 of record NC_091453.1, read on the forward strand.
ATGTGCTGACCTCTCTGATCTTTTTAAAGACAAAATGTAAAAAAAAAAATTATTTTATTTATTTGAAAGGTAGAGTTACAGAGAGAGAGAGAGAGGGAGAAGAGAGTGTAGTATAACAGTATAAATATTTGACAAGTGGGCAAAACAAATCTACATCTTCAAAATAAGATTAAGATAAATGGAATTTCTTTTTTAAAAAAAGATTTATTTATTTGTTTGAAAGTCAGAGTTACAGAGAGAGAGAAGGAGAGACAGAGAAAGAGAGAGAGAGAGAGAGAGAGAGAGAGAGAGATAAAGAGGTCTTCGATCCACCGGTTCACTCCCCAATGGGCTGCAATGGCCAGACCTGCACCCATCCAAAGCCAGGATCCAGGAGCTTCTTCTGGGTCTCCCATGAAGATGCAAGAGCCCAGGATCTTCTACTGTTTTCCCAGGCCACAGCAGAGAGCTGGATCAGAAGCGGAGCAGCTGGGTCTTGAACCAGCGCCCATATGGGATGCTGGCACTGCAGGCGATGGCAGGTATAGCCAGGAGCAGCTGGCTCCTGGAATTTCTTTTTTTTTTTTTAATGTTCTGCTACTCCTCCTTTTTCTGTCTTAAATTACTGCTGTTGAAAAATTAAGTCATTTCAAGGTTTTATTCTATTTTTTAAGATTTATTTATTTTCCTTGAAAGATAGAGTTCAGAGAGAGAGAGAGAGAGAAAGAGAGAAAAAGAGAAAGAGAGAGAGAGAGACATCAATCTTCTGTTTTCTGGTTCACTCCCCAAATGACTGCAAATGCTGGGGCTGGGCCAGGCTGAACACAGGAGCCAGGAGCTTCATCTGGGTGTTCCATATTGGTGCAGGAGCTCAGGCGCTTAAGCCATTTTCCACTGCTTTCCCAGGTGTATTAGCAGGGAGCAGGATCAGAAGTGTAGCAGCCAGGACTTGAACGGGTGCCCACATGGCATGCCAGTGTTGTAGGAGGCAGCTTAACCTGCTATGCCACAATGCTGGCCCCCAAGATTGTATAACTAGCATTCAGTAGTCAGAGTCACGTTTTTTGAATGCTTCTTGGTCTTTAAATCACTACAAAACATGTAGCACAGATAATGAATTAGGTAATGATTCTTCATCTTTCATGCAAAGTTTATTAAAAATGTCTCTTTCCAATATCTCCTTGAATGTGAGTATGAAACATTTTTAATGCCTTATTATGAAACATTTCATCTACTGCTCATGCAAGTCTTACATGGTAACAACATCATAATTTGACTTCACAGTATTTAATAAATGTTTCACATTAAATTTAAAACATGAACATTGTATTTTTGTAATTATTTTATTATTGAGATAAAGGGCTTTTTTGAAGTAATTATTAAGACTGGCAAAATATTTATGGGGGTGGGATTGGCATTGTGACACAACAGGGTAAGTCATTACTCCTCAGCTTTTGATGCAGCTTCCTGCCAATGCAGCCAAGAGTCAGCAGATGATGGTTCAAGTGCTTGGGCCCCTGCCTCACATGTGGGAGACCCAGATGGAGTTCTGGGTTTCTGGCTTAGGCCTGGCCATGCCCTGGTTTCTGTGTGGTTGGGAAGTGGACCAGTGGATGGAGCTTTCCCTGACTCTCTGTTTCTTTCTTGTTCTGCCTTTCAAGTAGACAAAAAATAAACACTTACATATTTTTGATCCTCAAAAGACTCTGCTTGAGTCAGATTTATCAATGGTAAAAGTTACATTTGTTAAAAACACAGTATATTTTTTAGCAAATATTTATTTGGGAACATAAAACAGTTCCCAAAATCATACATGAGGGATTTTCAAACTATCAACGATGTTAAAATTACTTAAACTTTAGTTTCTAAATGAACATACTTCAACTGTTTATCTTCTTTTTATGCTTTTTAAAAAGATTTATTTATTTATTGGAAAGCCAGAGTTGCACAAAGAGAGGAGAGGCAGACAGAGAGAGAGAGAGGTTTTCCGTTTGATGGTTCACTCCCCAATTGGCTGCAATGGCCAGAGCTGCACTGATTTGAAGCCAGGAGCCAGGAGCTTCTTCCAGGTCTCCCATGCAGGTGCAGGAGCCCAAAGGCTTGGGGCATCCTCGCTGCTTTCCAGGCCATAGCAGAGAGCTGGATTAGAAGTGGAGCAGCCAGGATGCGACCCACACCCTTATCGGATACCAGCACTTCATGCTAGGGTGTTAACCCGCTGAGCCAAAGCATCAACCCTCTTTTTATCCTTAAAAAAATCATTCCAGAGTCATGAAAGAGTTTATTGTTCAAATATGATATAGGATATGCTTATTCTATAATGTGGATGCTATGATTACAGTTTGTTATTAGAGTTATTAAGAGAAACAAGGCCCATAAGAAGATAGATAGATAGATAGATAGACAGACAGACGGACAGACATAGAGGTAGAAAAAGATTTAGAGATATGTTTGTTATAATAAATTGACAGATTGATTATGGAGGCTGACAGTTTCAAAACCTGTAATCAATAAGCTGTATACTCACAGGTGTCAATGGTGTAGTTTCAGTCTGAGTCCACAGGTCTCAGAGAGAATCAGAAAAGTCAATGTGGTAGTCGTAATGGGAAGACTGACAACTTGGAGACCCACGATGAACAAGTGTTTCAGTTGGAGTCCACAAACAGGAAATAAAATAATGTATTGGCTTGCAGACAGTCAGGCTCAAGGAGTTACCCCTTGTAAGGCCGCCACAAAACACACCAAACACTGGAGTAAGGGAAAGAATTTATTGGGGGAAACCCAACAGACTGAAAGAAAGGGGCGAAGAAGGAAAAGAGAGAGAAGGAGAGTGTGAGAGACAGATAAAGAGACAGAGACAGAGACAGAGGTCAGGAGACTGAGAGGAAGAGAGAGAGCCATGTGTTCAGGAACAGGTCCTTTTAAAACTTTGCCAGGGGGTAGGCAGGGAAGTAAGAGCAGCAAATCCTATTAGGATGGGGATGGGGTTTGACACCAGTGGTTGGGCCATGTGGCCACCTGGCTTCCAGCAATGGTGGCAGGGGCTAGAGCCTAGGATGGTGTCAGGGTGCAGATTGCGCCGTAGATAAGACTGTGCCATTTTACTAACGCCCCTACTCACCCTTGTTGTTCTTTTGAGGCTTTTGCATGACTGAAAAAGGCCCAACCACATGAAGGAAGACAGTCTGTACTCAGTCCACCAATTCAGATGTTGATGTCATCCAGAAACACTTTGTGCATACACACTCTGAATAACATTTAACCCGATATTTGAGTACCCCGTGCCCCATCAAGTTAACATAACCATCACAGTGTGGTAGACATCAATATTCACTCCTCAGTGCTGCTGCTTATGCTTTTCAAAGATTATATTAGCTAACATAAAAAAACCATTCTTTAAAAACTAGTTCAGTATATTAATTTTGAGAATACATTATTTGGTTTACAAAGAGGTTAAGTGAGTTCTGGGATCAGAGACATATTATTTTTCTCCTAGAATGTTAACAGTAATGAAACTGCAAGAAGGGAACATGTATTTCTACATTATTCATTGCAATTAGCAAGCTGGGTAACCTATTAGGAGTACATGAAACATCACTGGATATTGTCTTCATTTTTTCTATGGCATTGTTCAGAAGTCAGTCATCATATTTTTCATCTATCTATTCCTGGCTTGATCTATGAAGATAACTCAGATACAGTTGATGAAGTAGGTTGGTAAAGCTATCTATACTTATATAAAAAGAAATTACCACATAATTGAAGCTAATAAATTCAGCCTAGAAAATTTTATACAGAGAAATTAAAACTTAGTATTCACTAAAGATTGTAGAGCCTATTTATGTCATCAATTGATCTGATGTCCAAAAAGTTATGTTTTTTCTTGTGGTGACATTCTGGGTTCTATTGGTCTAAAAATGATCTTAGCAACTAAATACTTTAAAAATATCATCATAAATAAAATAAGATGATGAAATTTTGAATGATTTTGCTTTTTTCAATATTGAGGGTTTTTTATATGACTACGATTCTATAGAATCTGTTTGATATGCATGCTTGTAATATTCAACTGCTAAATTCTTACACTGTTACTACAATATTTGCAATATTGCTTAAAAACAAGGGGACAAGATCTAAGATGGCTGAATAAGGTATAGCCCCGCTAACTTCAGCAGCTCTGGGAGAGGAAAAGAACAAAGGAAGGGCCACATTTCCAGGGGCCTGACAGAAATTTTTGGTGAGGAAGTGAAAAACCAATGAAGACTCCGTGGAACAAGAGGACAGAAGACCAAGACACTGCTGCAGACAGCAGTAGGACAGTCAACCCTTGGCTGTGGGTCGCCATCATATGACAAGGTAGGAAGAAACAGGCGTGTGCCCACTGTTCGCAGATTTAGTTGAGAGGGAATTTCACAGTCTCTCACTGACTTTTAGTTCAGTCTGGGGAGCTGACTGGGGTCTGAGCAACTGCCAGGCTTGGAGCAGCAAAGCCACCCTTGTTCCTTCCCCTCCGTAATGCCCACATTGCAATGTATTTGACAGGGAAAAGTCAAGCAGGGCTCCTATGTTCTGCTCCTACCAATATCAGAATCAGCACCAGGAGAAGATGCCATCTTCTTAAAGAAAGATGAAGAGACTGCAGCAGCCTGTCACCGCTGATACTGCCTGAGGGAGAACCTTGATGACCTATGGATTTTGGGTCTGGCCTGGATGGTTGGCAGGGGGCGGGCGGGGTACACACTTAAGCCTGTGAAGAGCTCTCCCAGCTCTATATCAAACTTCCAAGGCACAACAGGCTGAAACCAGTAGCCTGGTGCTTCATGTGGTCTCCCACATGGATGCCAGGGGTCCAAGTGCCTGGACCACTGCCTTCTCAGGCACATCAGCATGGCCCTGAATCAGAAGTGGAACAGCGGAGACTCCAACCTGTGCTTGGACACAGGATGCCAATGTTATGGGTGGCAGCTAGGCTACGTGTGCCACAATGCTGGCTCTTAAATTATTCATCCTGGTCAGTACCGCGGCTCACTAGACTAATCCTCTGCCTGCGGGGCTGGCACCCCGGGTTCTAGTCCCGGTTGGGGTAGCGCCGGATTCTGTCCTGGTTGCCCCTCTTCCAGGCCAGCTCTCTGCTGTGGCCTGGGAGTGCAGCGGAGAATAGCCCAAGTGCTTGGGCCCTGCACCTGTAGGGGATACCAGGAGGAGGCAGCTGGCTCCTGGCTTCTGATTGGCGCAGCGTGCCAGGCGTGGTGGCCATTTGGGGGGTGAACCAACGGAAGGAAGACCTTTCTCTCTGTCTCCCTCACACTATCTAACTCTGCCTGTCAAAAAAAAAATATTCATCCTATCAGGGTCATGTCTGACTTCCACTTCAAGTCAACTGGCTATTCATAGAGATCCAGGCATGATCCACTGGCTCCAAAAAGCTGAAGTTGGGCTCTCCAAGAGAGAATGGGTTTTGAAATGAAAAGTACTCTTCATTAATATGAATTCTTTTACTTACTATGTGGCTTTGGGAAATTTAACTCTCATATTTAAAAAAGAGAAATTGCATTTTATTATCAAGGCCTCTCAGCAATCCAGACTCCCTTGTATTGGGGTCTTTTAATGTTGCCATTGTTCTCCCTATGGCTCGGGTCTGAACTGCCTCACAGCTTCTCAGGACATGCAAGTTCTTGGACTCTCTTTAGTGCCAGAGTTTGGTTTGCAGCTGTATTTATGGCAAAGAAAGAATGGACACTCTGAATAGACTTCCTGGAAACATTGTTCATTTGCAGCAGCTAGACAACATTCCTTAGTCACATCTGTCTGTTCAGCATAGTCAGCACATCATTTCACTGTGGTCAGAGACTCAGCTTGGAATTTTGTATAGACAATGACCCTGGATCGAAGTCTTTCATTGACTTCAAGGTTACTGGAGTGCCTGGAATTAAAGCTGCAGAATGGAGAGATAACAGAAGAGGTGAAGCCGCCTTCAGAGCCCAGTTCATGCAGAATCCCTCATTCCTATCCTAAGCACAGGTCCACAGGCTGATTCACTTCTGCTTTTTCCATAGCGTTACCTGTTTCTCTATTTCTCTCTCTCTCCCCACCTTAAAAATAAAATAAAAAATAAATTAGCTTAAAATTTTTAAATGATAATGTGCATTTTATAAAAACTTTTTAAAGTCATCTCATAAAATATTATTTTTCTATATATGTACATCTATCCACTTATATATATAATATATATATAATTTAAAATGAATGTTGTACATAAAAATAAAGCAAATGTATAACATTCATCAGGAATTATACAGCTATAATATCTATTCACAAACTGAATTAAATGAAGTTAAAATAAATGGGGCTGAGCATTTGGTGCACTGGTTAAGACACCACTTGGAATACCCGCATCCCATATTGAAGTGACTGGGTTTAAGTCCCAGACTTGTTTCTGAGTCCAGCTTCCTGCTGATGTGTACTTTTGGATTCCTGCCACCCACATGGGAGACATGGATTGAGTATCTGGATCCTAGCTTTAGCCTAGCACAGGGCTAGAGGTTCTGGGTGTTAGGGGTGTAAGCTAGCAGAGGGAAGATTAATTTCTGTCTCTTCTCTCTCTCCACCTCTCTCTCTCTCTCTTTCACACACACACACACACACTCACACACACACACTCTCTCTCTTCCCACTCCCTCTCTCACGCTTCCTCTCTCTCTGCCTTTCAAATAAATGAAAATAAATAAAACTTCTAAACATTAAATAAAAATGATTGTCAAAGTAATAGTAGATGAATGACAAGAAAAAATAAAATAGAAGCTATGTTGCTATCAGAAAATGTGGAACAGAGGTTCAAAATAATTACATGACACAATGAAGAATATTTTATAATGCTGATGGTTATAATTAAAAAGGTGTAAAATGAAAATTTTTGTATCAGATAGCATAATAGCAAGTCATAGAAATTAAAATAGATAAAAATATTATAAACAGAAATCTAATAGACTTGGAGTTAATATCTTTTAGTCCCTAATGTATCAAATGGATATAATTAAGTAAGTACATGGAACATCTAAATTTTATCATAAATAAGATAGATATGAATTTATGTATGTACATGCTTTTGGATGGATATATACTTTTATATGAAGACAGGGGAGAAAATGCCTATAGAATATATATGGAAATTGCTATAAAATCCTTGTCATATGAGGACTAGCAATGTCAATGTTATCAAAGATCATGTAAGAAATGGTGAATTTTAGGCTTCTTCCTAGGTATATTAAATATAAGTTTGTATAACAACACTCCAAGATGATTTGTACACATATTTTAGTTTAGTCTGTGTTTATGAGACTACATAAAATTTGTATTTAATTCCAGAAAGTAAAAATTACAAACTGCTCTGATCCCTGCACCACAAAACTAGAAATTATTAAAAAAATTATAAAATAAATATATTTTCATCCAGAAATTCAGGAAAGAAATATCTCAAATAACTTTTGAGTCAAATTTAAATTTAAATTAGTCATTTACTCAATGAGCCACTTAGTTGAATTTTTCCAGTGTTTGCATTTCGAAGTATTGTATTTTTTTTAAGTTGTTTGCTAGTAACTTTTATATAACCCAAAGTATGAAAGATTTTACAGTACACTTAATCATTTATGGAATAAGGGAATATTACAGAAGAAGGGAACAATGCAACATGAAAGCAGTTATTCATTTTGATGAAAGTCTTCCACATTAAATTCATTTTTAGATATTTGAAGCTCATATATTATGGCTTATATTTATATAACAATGCACTTATTATGAACAGCTCATAAATTTCCATCTTTCTTTGTCATGAAGCATAATCACAGATTCATTTTTAGGCCTAATTCCCATGCTGATTAAAGACAAAACAAGAGAAGTAGAGAAACAGCAAAAGTACTTGCAGTAAGTTTTCTTCACACATAAAAATTATCAATGTTCTTCAAGTAGTAGGGATATTGGGATTTTTTATAAGTTTGATGGCTTTTTTTTTCCTGACTAAGAACACAAATAATCTCTAGAAAACTCATGTTTATTTTGATTTTTTTCTTCTTATAATTCCAGCAAAATAATTCAGAGAAAAAGTTCTAGTATGGAATAAAAAAATCAAAAAAATATTCTCTTTGATCCAGCAGTTTTGCAGCTTTAAAAATTTAGTTATTATAAAGATAGATATTTATAGCAAAGTGTGAAAATGTACAAATACTTATTTTTATTTAGGGGCACAGGGACACAGAGATCTTAAAAGAGAGACAGAGAGCTCCCATTTCCTGGTTTATTCATCAAATGCCCACAATAGGCAAGGCCAGAGCCAGAGGCCAGGACCTCAATCCAGGCTCCCACATGAGTGGCAGTAACCCAAATTATGTGAGCCACCGTTTTCAAGGTCTATATTGATGGGAATCTGAAGTCATAAGCTAGAGCCAGGGATTTAAAAAAAAAAAAAAGGCATTCTGGTATGGGATGCAGGCATCTTAACGGTTAGGCTAAACGTTCATTCTGTAAATATTTCTTAAATCTGCAGTACTAGACTAAATTAATGGAAGAACTTGTAAAGAGCATGACTGAAATAGTGAGGGACATAATGTGATGTTGACTATTTGTGTAAAAGCTGGCTTTGACAGGAAAAATAATATACTACGGAATAGTTTAGCTAATGGAAATAAAACACTGAAGCTCAATTATTGTAATGAAAACCCCACATTAAGTTTGATTTTTCATGTATTACTTTAATGCAAGAAGTATTTTTAATGTTAGAATTGATAGGGTACAATAACTCATTTAAAAAGTATTTGGCAAGTTGCCCTGTAATTAAAAACTACTCCTTTCTTTTAAAGGAGGTTTTTAAAATGGAGCTGTTTAAAGTTTCCTTGCATTTAATCAAAATACATTATCTTACTAACAAACAATTAGTTCAGAATATAATCAACAGGATAATGCATGAAAGAATGCAATTAACAAATAAAGCATAAAAACTCACAACTACTTTCTCTATGTTCTTAGTTTTCTTTTGTAACATATAAACTATAAAACACGCAGAGTTTACTTTATGAAGCTTTATTTAAGTATCTAATGTTTTCTTTTATCTATTGGTATAATTTGCTACCCAAATGACATTTCAATATAACTAAATTAAATAGCCTAAATTCACAAAAAAATATCTTGAAGGATTAATATGAAAATTTCTATAATATTCTATAGTATATGTTTCCTTCAACAAAAAGTAGCATGTTGCAAGGAAAGCAGCACTAGACAAGGAATGAGGCAAAATGCATTCTCCTTCCAGAATCATCACCATCCAGCTGTGCCAACTTAAACAAATCATCTGTCTCTCCAGATATGTCAGGCAGGAAGTTCGAAATTAGCCTGTGTGTGTGGGAAGGGCCTGAAGACCAGCACCTACTGTGCAAGCTCCAGAAGCATTTTCCAGCATTTTGCACTTCAAAGTTCTCAGCCCTGATCCTGATAACCTCCCAGGTGGTCCCAGCCCTTCCCCACCAAGGGAAGTTCCCAGGAGAATTCTCTCTTCTCAGGACCAAATGCGTTACCTGACCTGATAAGATGGGGCAATAAAACCTTCTCAGACTCCCCTCTGCCTGAGACCCCTTTGAGCGGGGGTGGGGGTTGGGTACTAACAAACCTGGGGAGGAATTTGCTAATTTACGCTGTGCTCCACAAACCCTTTATCATAGAGGAGGAGGAGGGGAAGGAGAAACCTGGCCCCCTTTTCCTTTATAAGCTCCAGTCTAAATGAAGACTGGGTGCTCTTAGCCCTCTGTTCCATGCCGAGTGCCCGCCCAGCCTGCCCAGGTGTACCCTCTCCATTCAACCATGTAACCTTGCTTTCCCCCAGTGACTGGGCACTCTCTGTCACTTCCGTTCTGAAGGATGCCCTATCCTCAATAAAGCCTTATCACTCTGCTCTCTGTCTCATGCTTGGATTCTTTGTTGCAAGAAGACAGGATCCCCAGGGCTTCTACGGCCTTTTCTCCAGTGACAGGTATAACTTTAACTTCCAAAAAAGAAAATAGATTTAATAGTTAATAATTGCATTCAGGGAACAAATATGTGGAGTATCAACTACACATCCGATGTTATGCAATGTACTTCAAGTAGCCTTCACATCCTTTGATTATGATATTTATGAATTTTACATTGGCACACAGTGCATACACATACAGATAAAAAAAAACTGTAGCAAAATTTTCTACTGATTTCTTCTTTCATCTTCTCTCATTTCCTATCATCTCCTCTTCTCTTCTATCCTCACCTTTCTTTCTCTTTCACTCCTTTTAAATATAATGTTGGTTTCAATTGGTTAAATAAACGTTATAATCTATGAATGACTCATAACTGAATTTTTTTTTTACATTTTCTTTTGTTTATTTGATAAGCAGAGAGAAAGAGAGACAGACAGAGCTCTGATCTGCTGGTTTGCTCCCCTAACACCAGCAATTGTCCCTGATTGGGGCCAAAGCCAGAAGCTGGAACTCAATCCAGGTCTCGCACATGGATGGGAAGGACCCAATTACTTGAGTCATCAATCACTTGTTGCCTCCCAGGGTCTGGATTAGCAGGAAGCTAGGATCAGGAGCCAAATGTTGATATCAAGCCCCTGCACTCTGGTATGGTATGCAAGCATCGTCATCAGTGTCTTAACTACTAGAACAAGTCACGCCCAACATAACATATATTTAGGAAAACAATTTAAATAAATAACTTTAATTGTTGCTTATATACTGACTTTTTTGTTCTTTATGACCTGTTCAAGAAATAAAAATAAACTTTAAGATAGCAGCCTTATAAAACAGACTATTATTTGGTAAAATAGTGCACACATAAGAGATTTTGAAATATGTGCATTATTTGAAGAAATAAAATTGTGGTATAAATATTATTTGAATACTTTAATTTTATTTGGTTTTTGGTAACATGTTCTCTACTGCATACAGAGACCTCATTAAGACTTTAAATGTTCATACTCCTATCAATAGTCTCTTTAATAAAATATGGACTTTTTCTAGCATGCACCTAAAACCTTTTTCAGTCTCTGCTCATTGTTGAGTTTTAAAGTCACAACAATTTTTAGATATTTGTTATAGCAGCATTCCATTTCTTAGTACCATAATTTGGACCACCCAGCTAAAGCTGTCATAAAATACCACGGACTGGGTGGATTAAACATTTTTTTCTCACTGTAGGCTGGAAATGCAAGATCAAGATGTTGAAAGACGGTTTTTTTTTTTCCTGTGTATTCTCTCTGACTTGAAGATGGCTGGCTTCTCATCGTGTCCCCTCTGACCTTCTTTCTGTGTATGCAAACTCCTGGTACCATTTCCTCTTCTCCTAAAGATATCAGTGCTATTGAATTAAGGCTCCACATTTATTTCACTTGATCATAACTAGCTCCTTAAAGACTTTATCTCCAAATACAGTCATTTTGATGACCTAGGGATTCAACATACTACATTTCGGGCATGGCACATGATTCAGTCCATACATCTCATTTTTGGAGGTTTTTTTTTTTTTTTTTTTTACTGATTACTATTACACCCAACATGAAGACCTCACATTAATTCTTTCTCTCACATTTACAACTTGAACAGGCAAATGATGCTTCCTTTGATTCATCATGGAGAAATTCAGACAATGAAGGAATTTTCCAGCAATAGCATAACAAATAGAGTAGGCAATCTGGCTCACAAAACACATTTTTCTTCAGGTTCACAGGCCTGTTCCATTATCATGAAATCTACAGGGACAATAAAAAGCTTGCATATGTCCCCTTTTCCTAATCTACATCAAATTTTATCGCAGAATTTGGAATCTTAAATTTGTTTTGAAAAATGATATATTGACCATATTAATGAAATGTTTCTCAAAGACCAAGCTTAATAATCGTTCTTGTTTATTTGAATTATAATTCACAATGAAATATTACCTTATTAAGTGTTGATTGACAAAAAATGGCTAAAAATTATGATGTAGATTATTATCTCCCATTAAGCAATGTTTTATGTTGGAAAACAAAAATTATCAAATATGTAAAAACTGAATCATGCCCATTTTAAAAAAAATACTGAATGTAAGTATTTGTTTTGTGTATTGCATTGGTGTTTAAATAATCTCTATTCAAACACATAGTGCACTAGATGTATTGACCTGCCAATTTTATGTGATCCACTTAACAGAAATCTAAACCAGTGTATTTGAAACACAGTTCAATGTCTGAAGCCAATTGATGATTATATTAGTGGTATTCAAACTTTTTAAGAGTAAAACTTTTTTTAAAGATTTATTTGAAAGGCAGAGTTACAGAAGAAGCAGAGGCAGACAGAGAGGGAGAGAGGGCTTTTATCCGCTGGTTCACTCCCCAAATGGCTGCAACAGCTGGAGCTGTGCTGGTCCGAAGCCAGGAGCTAAGAGCTTCTTCCAGGTCTCCGATGTGGGTGCAGGGGCCCAAGGACTTGGGCCATCTTCTACCGCTTTCCCAGGACATAGCACAGAGCTGGATTGGAAGCGGAGCAGCCAGTTCTCGAACCGGTAACCTTATGGGATGCCGTCATCACAGGTGGAGGCTTTACCCACTACACCACAGCACCAGCTCTAGGACTAAAACTTTTTTACAAACTTAAATTTTATTCACATACTCAAGAAATTCACGATTTGAAGAAACTGCAGACTCATAATAACATCAGTCAAGATAAGGGGGGATTAATTAAAAAATCCACTAATTAGCTCTGTGATATTAGTCTCTCAAACATTGTGTGCCATATTCCATACTTTATCGAGACTGAAATTTAAATTTCCTCACAAATTTGTTGCAAGAATATGAAATAATAAGTGGAGAAAACTTAGAACATTTTACTTTTTGTTTTAAAAATTATGTTGTACACACATTGGAAATAACTTCCCCTCATTCCATTTCCCTTGTTTCTTTTCATTGTATTATACAGTCTCTTCATATTTTTATTCACTTTTTAAAATGAAATTGTGTATATGTCATTTAGAAAGTTACTTTATTTTTCATAGTATTTTTCCTCAAGTTACCCAAATTCATATATGTAGGCTTTACATGTTCACTTTATTCACATTATTTGCTGTATAATATTCAATCATGTGACCAAACCAAAATTAATTTATACATTCTGTTGCTAATGAACATTTGGAACATTTATGTATGCCTGCCATGGTTTGAATGTGGTTTGTCCCCCAGGAGCCCATGTATTGGAAGCTTGATTCTCAGTGTGGGACGACTAAGAGAAGGGACCTTTGGAAGTGAAATCTAATGGGGAGCATTACACTTGGAAGAAAGCATGGTAGTTCCTGCGGGAGCTCCTTCCTGAATTAGTTCCCATGAGAGGGGGTTATTATGAAACAGTGAGTCTGGATTCGTTCCTGGGATCTGGACTCCTGTCTCACCATGGACCCACTCTCACATGTGCTCCTGCCATTGAGATTTTATCCACCAGCAGGCTCTCAGCAGAGCGGAACAGATGCTGTTATCATATCTTTGTACCTCCACAACTGTGAGCTAAATAAACTTTTTTCATTTACGTTACTCAGCCTCTTCATATTTCATTACAGTATTAGAAATAAGACTAGCACAGGGACCTTGTTCAGATGTGTTTATGGATAAGATTCTGAAGTAATAGTGCAATGTAGTGGCACTTACCTGCCCATAACCGGTTAGAACACAACTGCCTTAAGGAGCAACAAGTTTGGTGAGATATACAAAAGTACCATCAGGGCCTTTTAGAGGTGGTTTTCATGGCATATCTAAGGGGAAAAAAAGGAAGCAAACAGTAATTCTGCATAACAATATAAGCTAAGAAGAAGCATGATGGTGGTGAAAGAGACTAATTATTTTTATTCCAATCAAAATTCAAAAGTCCTTGTTCAGTTCCGGAAGCTTAGTGAATTTTCAGGTTCAGAGTCCATTAATTAAAGAAGTAATATCAATTTGGTACTTGTACGGAAACAGATGGATAGACCCATGGAACAGAATAGAAACACCAGAAATCAATCCAAACATCTACAGCCAACTTATATTTGATCAAGGATCTAAAACCAATCCCTGGAGTAAGGACAGTCTATTCAATAAATGGTGCTGGGAAAACTGGATTTCCACGTGCAGAAGCATGAAGCAAGACCCCTACCTTTCACCTTACACAAAAATCCACTCAACATGAATTAAAGACTTAAATCTATGACCCGGCACCATCAAATTATTAGAGAACATTGGAGAAACGCTGCAAGATATAGGTACCGGCAAAGACTTCTTGGAAAAGACCCTGGAAGCACAGGCAGTCAAAGCCAAAATTAACATTTGGGATTGCATCAAATTGAGAAGTTTCTGTACGGCAAAAGAAACAGTCAGGAAGTGAGGAGGCAACCAACAGAATGGGAAAAATATTCTCAAACTATGCAACAGATAAAGGGTTAATAACCAGAATCTACAAAGAGATCAAGAAACTCCACAACAGCAAAACAAACAACCCACTTAAGAGATGGGCCAAGGACCTCAGTAGACATTTTTCAAAAGAGGAAATCCAAATGGCCAACAGGCACATGAAAAAATGTTCAAGATCACTAGCAATCAGGGAAATGCAAATCAAAACCACAATGAGGTTTCACCTCACCCCGGTTAGAATGGCTCACATTCAGAAATCTACCAACAACAGAGGCTGGAGAGGATGTGGGGAAAAAGGGACACTAACCCACTGTTGGTGGGAATGCAAATTGGTTAAGCCACTATGGAAGTCAGTCTGGAGATTCCTCAGAAACCTGAATATAACCCTACCATTCAACCCAGCCATCCCACTCCTTGGAATTTACCCAAAGGAAATGAAATTGGCAAACGAAAAAGCTGTCTGCACATTAATGTTTATTGCTGCTCAATTCCCAATAGCTAAGACCTGGAATCAACCCAAATGCCCATCAACAGTAGACTGGATAAAGAAATTATGGGACATGTACTCTATAGAATACTATACAGCAGTCAAAAACAATGAAATCCGGTCATTTGCAACAAAATGGAGGAATCTGGAAAACATCATGCTGAGTGAATTAAGCCAGTCCCAAAGGGACAAATATCATATGTTCTCCCTGATCGGTGACAACTAACCAACCACAAAAAAGGAAACCTGTTGAAGTGAAATGGACACTATGAGAAACAGTGACTTGATCAGCCCTTGTCCTGACTGTTGATGTACAATTTAATACTTTATTCCTTTTAGTATTTTTTTGGTTCTAGTGAATACTATTGGTTGAACTCTGTAATTAACACACAATTATTCTTAAGTGCTGAAATTTAACTAAAAAGGGATCCCTGTTAACTATAAGAGTGGGAATAAGAGAGGGAGGAGATGTACAATTTGGGACATGCTCAAGCTGACTTGCCCCAAACGGTGGAGTTAGAAATGTGCCAGGGGATTCCAATACAATCCCATCAAGATTGCATGTACCAATGACATCTCACTAGTTCAAGTGATCAATTTCAGTTCACAATTGATCACACTGATAGGTCTAAGAGTCAAAGGGATCATACAAACAAGACTAGTGTCTGCTAATACTAACTGATAGAATCAAAAAGGGAGAGAACGATCCAACATGGGAAGTGGGATACACAGCAGACTCATAGAATGGCAGGTGTCCTAAACAGCCCTCTGGCCTCAGAATCAGCCCTTAAGGCATTGGGATCTGGATGAAGAGCCCATGAGAGTATTTCAGGCATGGAAAACCAAGACACTCTGGCAAAAAAAAAAATAGGACCTAAATGAAAGATCTCTGCGAGTGAGATCCCAGTAGAAAGAACGGGCCATCAAAGAAGGAGGTACCTTTCTCTGAAGGGAGGAGAGAACTTCCACTTTGACTATGACCCTGTCTGAATAAGATCAAAGTCAGCGAACTCAAGAGGCTTCCATAGCCTTGGCAACTCACGACTAGAGCCTAGGGAGATTTCTGACTCTGTAAACAACAGTGTTAAATTGTTAAGTCAACAACAGGAGTCACTGTGTACTTACTCCTCATGTGGGATCTCTGTCCTTAATGTGCTGTGCATTGTGAATTAATGCTATAACTCGTACTCAAACAGTATTTTACACTTTATGTTCTGTGTGGGTGCAACCTGATGAAATCTTTACTTAATATGTACTAAGTTGATCTTCTGTATATAAAGATCATTGAAAATGAATCTTGATGTGATGGGAATGGGTGAGGGAGTGGGAGATGGGAGGGGTGTGAGTGGGAGGGAAGTTATGGGGTGGGGGATAAAGCTGCTGTAATCCATAAACTGTACTTCGGAAATTATATTTACTAAATAAAAGTTTAAAAAAAAAAAGAAAAAAAAGAAGTAATAAAAGGGATTTTTTCTAAAACCCATGTTGCATTGTGTTCATTGCCTCCACAGAAAACTCAGTAGTCATTTGCATAGTTTTTGTGTACAGTGGGAATTTATATATCATATATAGTGGTATATATATACTTGATGGACTATTGCTTAGCCACAAAAATGAATAAATCTCAACCTCTGCAATAAAATGGATTTAATCAGAGTTCATAATACTAAGTGAAATAAAATAAGCCAGACACAGAAAGACAAGAATACATCTGTTTTTCATATTTGTTCGAGTTAATATATAGAGAGAGTATAAAAACTGTGTGGATGTCACATCATTTGGTATTTAGCTAGAAATATTTCTTCACTGAATCACAACACATAAATGACAACATACTATTATTTCCCAATGGTTGAAAAAAAGGAAATAGAGAAGGCAGAATACTGAAGACTCTTGGGGTACTAGTAATGTTTTGTTCTTAATGTGGGTGTTTATTAGGTGTGTGCTTAAAAGACAGAAACTCATTTATCTCTAAGCTATTGTGTATTTTTGGTATTTTTAAATAAAATGTTCAAATAACAAAGCATTTAAAATTTAAACATCAAATACAATGGAAATTTTAAAACTACATAATAAAATCGTTGGGGAAACTGCAAGAAATTGGCTTAGGCAAATACTTCATGAAAAAACACCAGAAGCACAGGCAATAAAAGCAAAAACAGAAAAATGAGATTATATCCTGCAAAGAAGGTTTTGCACGCAAAGGAAACACTTAACAAAGTCAAGGGAATAGGAAAAATATTTGCAAACTATCCATGATCTATAAAGAGCTCAAAAACAATAAAACAAACAATCCAGTTAAGAAATGGGCAAAGAACATGAACAGGCATTTTTCAAAGGATGAAATACAGATAGCCAAAACACGTAAGAAATGATGCTCTGAATCATGAACCATTAGGAAAATGAAGATAAAAACCACAGTGAGGTTTCACCTCACCCCAGTTAGAATGGCCATCATCCCCAAATAAAAAAAAAAAAACAATAATTGCTGGCAAGTATATGGGGGGAAAAGGTATCCTAATACACTGTTGGTGGAATGTAAACTGGTACAACCATTATGGAAGACAGTGCGGAGATTCCTTAGAAATCTGAAACTAGATCTACCAAATGACCCAGCCATCCCACTCCTGGGATATGAAAGAGTTATCTGTACCCCGGTTTTTATTTCAGCTCAATTCACAATAGCTGAGATATGGAATCAACCCACCTGTCCATCAACTGATGACTGGATAAAGAAAATGTGGTACATATACACTATGGAATACTACTCAGCCATAAAATAGAATGAAATTCTGTCTTTTGCAAGAAAATGGATGCAAATGGAGAACATTATACTTGGTGAAATAAACCAATCCCTAAAAGACAAATGAGTTGTTCTCCCTGATATGCAGTAACTATTAGAGTACAAAAAATGTAATGTTTATAAGCAAAATTGGCATTTTGATATTTGATTATTTACAGTCCATGCCTATACTGTTGAGGAACAATTGTTTCTTCTCATTATTTTTGTTGAAATCTTTACTTACTTGAGGGGTTAAGCTTATGATTATAAAATAAATCTAAAATATGTGATTGCAAAAATTAAAAGAAAACATAAGGAAGGAAGTAGGAGGGAGAATGGGAGCATGGATGAGAGGGAAGGTAGGGAGGGAATTATCACTATGCTCTTCAATATGTATCTATGAAATTCTTGAAGTGTGTTCACTTGATATAAATAGAATATTTAGAAAGAGAAATTAATATGGTAGTTACCTTTGGGTACAGTAAAGTGGGTTAACAGTAATATAAATATTGAATCTATTGATTCAGGTTCTGGTTATCTTGGTGTTCACTTTGTGACTATTCACTGAATTGTATGCTTATGACTGTATACATTTTTGTGCTTGTTATAAACTCATTAAAATTTTAAATCAGAATGAAACAACAAGACATGGTGCTTCTTTAGTGTTTACTATGATGTACCAAGCATTATTCCAGGAGGTTTACATGAATTGACTATTTTAGTTCTCTCAACCCTATGAGGTAAGCTATTCTCCTCATTTTAGCTAAGGGAAATGAGGTTTGGAGTCCCTAAGTAACTTGCCAAAGGTTCTACAGCTAATGACTTGTGTTGTCAAAGTTGAAATCCCTCTAGCCCCACTATAAAGCTTAAACTCTTAACTAACATAATACATTATTTCATAATGTCATTTTCTTCTTCTTCATGTTAATATTTCACTTGAAAATTTTTGCTAGTCATTTATTCTATAGAATTTATTTCTTAACTGGTGGCTTTTTTTTAGATTGTTTTGTTTTTCTGTTTTTCAGTGTCAAAGAATTGGATACTAATTTTAATCTTAGATTCAGAACTAAAGACGTGCCCTGTTGAGGAATTAATTTAGATAAACAGAACAATCTGTAGAAAAAGTATTCAAAGACAGCATTTTCTGATCTTATAGCCTATCTTTAACTTATTTATCTACCTTAACTCTATGTATTTGACTCCATTGCTTTCAATTCACTTTAGGTTTTTCTTGTGCATCAAGCACTGTGTCCAATACCTGTCATTCATTTCTCACTCAACTGTAAGTCTGAGATGATGCAAAGATGGTATAGAAATAAAAATAATTAATTTAATAGAAGCACTAGTTTTATTTTCCTAGTGAAACTTCTAAATAGATAAATTTATCAGTTTTTGTATCATCTTCATATATCAGCAACTCAGAAAACTCAACCAAAATGCAACCAATCTAATTTTCAACATCCTTTTATAAAGTCTTTCTTTCTTTGCCTGCCTGCCTTCCTTCCTTCCTTCCTTCCTTCCCTCCTTCCTTCCTTCTTTCCTTTCTCTCTTCCCCCATTCAATATTCTTATTGTGTAATAGTCATACTAAATGGTGTCAACAATATTTAATTTGTTTTAAATTGTCTTTTTCCTAGTGATCAGTGATACTGAGAATCTTTCCATGTGTTCTTCACTATTTTTAATCTTCTTTGCAGAAATATCTATTCAAATCCTTTTCCCATTTTAAATTGTTTTGTCTTTGTTGTTGAGTTAACAAAAGGTTAGAAATGTATTCTGAGTATCTGAATAATAATTTAGTAGATCTAATTTATCTAACTTATCTCTTCTTCCCTAAACTTTTTCATGTCATATATAAGAAATTCTTTCCAAATCCGATAGTATAAATTATTTCCTTTATGGCATCTTTAACAAATTGAAAGATTTAATTGTTATGTTAAAGTTTTTAAAATCTATTTAATTTATGCATGTATTTTAAAGTTAGGGTTCAATGCCATTTTTTTAATGTGGATATACAGATTTTCTAGCATTTTTCCTATAAAATACTATTCTTTCCACCTTGAATGATCTTAGCATTCTTCTCAAAAAACAGTAGACCTTGTGTGAAAAGATTTATTTCTGAACTCTCTGTTATATTCTGCTCACTAACATGTCTATCTTGATTACAGTAGGTCATTGCCTTGATTGGTTTGACTTGGTAATAAGTTTTGAAATCATAAAATATAAAAAAATCCCAGCTTTATTCTTCATTTCAACATTGTTTTTACTTATTTGTGGGAGTCCCTTGAGGTTAAACTGGAATTTTAAGATGAGATTTTTTACTGTTACAATTTGAAAAGAATTGCATCATTTATGTAAATCACTTTGCGGATTATTATCATTTTAATGGTAAATCATCTAATTCATCAATGCAAGGCATCTTTCTGTTTATGTCTTCATCCTAGACCACTGTTTGTTACCATACTTGAAGTTGGGTATTTTATAAAGAAAAGAGATGTATTTAGCTCAGCACTTTGAAATCTGGAAGTTCAAGATTCTGTGGCTCCATATCTATGACCTCAGGTGAAGACATTTTGGCTCTATCATAATAGAGTGCATGGTATCATGGTGGGAGCATGTGGTAGAGGGAAAGATAGGTCCAGGTGGTAAGGTCAGAAGAATGATAAGTTTTGATTAGGTGTCTGAGTCACTTAAACAACACACTGTTGTGGGAATTCCAGCCAGAGCAAGAACACACACTTGTGAGAAAAACCTCAATTCCTCATGAAGGCCTAGTGAGACCCCAATAGATCCCCACTTCCAAAAGCTTCCACCACTTCTCAACATCACCACATTGTATACCATGCTTCTGGGATATGAGCTTTTGGAGATTAAACTATATCCAAATCATAACAGTCTGTTCATTAATTTCATTTGCTCGTGTTTCATAGCTTTCAATGTACAAATGTTCTGTCCCCTTGGTTATGCTCATCCTAAATATTCTAATTTTTTTGACACTAGAGCAATTGTAATTACTTTTTTTTGTTTTGATTTTTTTAACTTTTATTTAATGAATATAAATTTCCAAAGTACGGCTTATGGATTACAATGGCTTCCCCCCCATAACGTCCCTCCCACCCGCAACCCTCCCCTTTCCCACTCCCTCTCCCCTTCCATTCACATGAGGATTCATTTTCGATTCTCTTTATATACAGAAGATCAGTTTAGCATACATTAAGTAAAGATTTCAACAGTTTGCTCCCACACAGAAGCATAAAGTGAAAAATAATAGATGATTTTTTAAATGATGATGAAATCAAATCAGACCTATTGTCATGTTTAATCCCAGTGAGAGTCAAGTTGGGAATTGATAATTTCTTCTTCTTCTTTTTTTTTTTTTTACAGAAGATCAGTTTAGTATACATTAAGTAAAGATTTCAACAGTTTGCACCCCCATAGAAACACAAAGTGAAAAATACTGTTTGAGTACTCGTTATAGCATTAAGTCTCAATGTACAGCACATTAAGGATAGAGATCCTACATGAGGAGTAAGTGCACAGTGACTCCTGTTGTTGACTTTACAAATTGACAGTCCTGTTTATGGCATCAGTAATCTCCCTATGCACCAGTCATGAGTTTCCAAGGCTATGGAAGCCCCTTGAGTTCTCCGACTCTTATCTTGTTTAGACAAGGTCATAGTCAAAGTGAAGGTTCTCTCCTCCCTTCAGAGAAAGGTACCTCCTTCTTTGAAGACCTGTTCTTTCCACTGGGATCTCACTCGCAGAGATCTTTCATTTCGGTCCTATTTTTTTTTTTTTTTCCAGAGTGTCTTGGCTTTCCATGCCTGAAATACTCTCATGGGCTTTTCAGCCAGATCGGAATGCCTTTAAGGCTAACATTTCATTTTTCTATTGTTAATTTTTATGCACAGAAGCATTTTTGCATATTTTTCTGTTATTGCTAATTTTTTCACTGATTCATATTCTTTTTTATAGAAGTTTTAGAATTTTCTATTTATAAGTTCATATTATCTGTCAATTGATATAATTTCAGTTTTACCTTTCTAGTTTGGATGTCTTTGATTTTATTCTTGTCTGATTCTTCTTTTAGATGCTCCAGTAGAATGTTAAATAGAAATGGTGAGAGCAGACCTCATTGTCTGATTCCTGATTTTTTTTAGAAATTTTCTTGTTTCACTGTTGAGTATGATGTTAGGTGTATTTTGTCACATGTAGCCTTCTTATGTTGAACAAATTTCATTTTATTGAGTATTTTATGTGAAAATGTGTTGAATTTTGTCTAATGCTTTTTCTGAATGTGTTGAGATTATAAATTGTATTTTTCTCCTCATTCTTTTTATAGGTTATTATATTGATTAATTTCATATGTTAATCTAACTTGCATTTTAGGAATAAATTCCATTTTATAATGTTGTATGATCATTTTAACATGCTGTCTGATTTGACTTGCTAGTATTTTTTGAGGATTTTAGCATTAAAAATTATAAGTGATATCCATTGCTTTCCCAGGTAAATTAGCAGAAAGCTGAATAGGGAGTAGAGTAGCTGGGACTTGAACCAATGCTGGTGTCTCAAGGCAACAGATTAATCTGCTGTGCCACAATGCTGACCCCTATTCTTGGTGTTTTGCCTTTCTATTTTCTATTCTGTCAGAATAATTTTATCTATGGCCACAAAATACATTGCTAGGATTTTGAATGGGATAAAAATGGGAAAACTTGGAAATATTAACTATGATGAGCTTTCTTATGAATATGGGATTATTTTTTCCATTTGAATACTTGAAGTAGTCCTTTGCAAATATTTGTATCTCGGTTATTTTTTTCTGGAAATTGTTGTATCTGTTTAACAGTTTGCTCAAATAGTAGTCTTGAATATGTATAATTTTGATTTTTACCTTAATATCTTTGGAAATGTGAAAATGCTTTCAATGCCCTTCTAATTTTAGAGGGCTCAAACTCAAACATTGTTTCCCTTGGGGATCTTGTCATTTGATTTTATGCTCTGGCAAGGCAAACCGGAAGTCAGTCTGAGAATAGGGTATGATCCTTCCTCTTTAAGCAAGACCCTCTGTTATCTCAATTGAACATCCTGAGATTAATGAATTCTCTTCCCTATGTCTAGGCTAGAACTCCAGTGTCTCCACACTCCTCTAGTAATTCTCACTCTCAGCTGAGTAGCACCTATCCTTTTGTTATCCTCACATGACATCGTCCTGAACATTCAAATCTGCCCTATCAACAGACACATGAAACCTCCAGTATACTCCTGTCACCCAATGCAGATGTCTTCATTTCTGCACTTTACAGCACAGTTTCCTGTCTCTTTAGTTACTCAAATACCTGATCTGTGCCATTTGTGTTAGGCAAAACTGTTAGGCTGTGCTTGAGTTGTGCACCATGTACCACAGTCTGAAAATAGTCTCCACACAGAAAGCTGTTGCCAATATGGAATTCACATCACGGATTCACTTGCTTTGGAGGATTGCACTTTTATGCCACCTATGGTTTCCAAATTCCATTATATAAACATCTTTCATATACATAAATTTATCATAAAATAAATACTTAAAGGTAAAATCTCATATTTTTGAAAAAAATCATTAAATCTTTGAGTTATCAATCTGTTAATATGTAATAAAATGGATTATGTTATTGGTCCTTTTATTGATTAGTAAGCGAAATTTATCTTTCATTTCATACAAAAACTATCATGTTAACATTGATTACAACACTAATATTTTTCATAATAAAATAATATCAATAGTAGTCAAGAATTTCAGAATGATTACTGTTTTTATGATAAGATATCTATATAATTTCTTTTCTAGTCTCTTGGAATATATTTTCAGAAAAGGAATTTTCACATTTTTCCCCCTCCAACACTCTACCACAACCCCTATTCCAATTAGTTCTTGCATGGAATATGGTTCTTTCAATGTCACAATCCAGAATAATGAAACTAGCATGAAAGACACATTTAATATGCTACTATAAAGAATTGTAAATTCCTTTATAACATACCAGAATTTATGCTACTCTAAATAATTTTGATGGTATAGAAACCAAGTGGAAATTTGACAAATAGTTAAAGAAATAGCCTTTACAAAGTATTCTGAATACCAATTTCATATTCATTAGTTTACACTGTAGCAATAAAGCTTTTTATTCTTAGTTTTATGTTTATTAATGTAATCAACGCTTTCCTTTTTTCTACCTGTAACTGAGAAATTGCATTTTTATGTTTTATGGTGAAATATTAATTTTATGGCAAATTCAGAAATTTCATTTCCTTTCACCATCAATCCTGTTTTTCCTTTATTGCAGAATTATACTTATAAATAACATCAGATGAGTGAAGTCCTATTAAAATGGTGAGAATATTAGAGCATGTTTTCAGGTTCACAGAGTAAACTATTAATTTCAAGAAAAATTCTGTTTTGTTTCCACATATCTTATGAATGAGGCACATGAAGGCTCATTAATGTCAGCAAGTGAAGAGCAGGCTTGCTATGCTGTGAGTCTAACTTTTCTTTTTAACCAGCTCATAACTGTGTAAATCCAATACAAAGACACAGGAGGCTTTAAAAAAAAAACAAGGCAAACTCTACTTAACAATGTTAAAGTATATTTTTGATAGTTATATTTTCTGCAAATTTTTGTAGCTATTACTTGGTCAGACCAGGCCACTGATATATTAATATAATATGTGCTAATATCCCATTGATTCAACTGAATAATTAAGTCACTGAAGGCAAAATGTAAACAATGTAGTTTTAAATAAAATGTTATTTTACCCATCAAACATTTTAATCCATTGTCCATACATAACAATAGTGTGGTAATATAGCATCAAAGCTATCATATTTTATCCTCTTAAAGACATTTGCAATAATTTAAATTGAGAATTAAAAAAATGCTTTTCTGCTTGGTTTGTTTCCTGTAACAACATGTTTGCAGCTGTAATTAAGAAATTTGTTAAGCCACTGTCAATTAGCTAAATTGATGAGAACATCTGACTGTGTTGAGAGGCTGAATTTCTACAGCTGGGCATGCTAAATGATCATCAGTTCAATTTAAAGCAAGAAAAATAGGCACTGAATGAAAGCAAAGCACCAACCGAGAAGGAGAAAATAAGCAGGCATATGCTGGTATGTTATTAGAAGTCACATATTAAATAAAGCTACTTAATTGAACACCATAACAGGTTTTAAATATTTTTAAATACTGATCAGAGATTGTCTAAGACCAGATTATTTGGTATGTGTATTATGGAGATGGAAACCTTTCCCATTTGACTGAATTTCTTCAAATAAAAAGCTAACAGTAACGACATTTTACTCATTATTCATATTACTAGAATTTTAGCAATTATTTTGCTATTTAGTTGTAAATGGTGCTCTTAGTGCTATGTAGCAAATTGGAGAATTTTTCGTGCAACAACAAAAAATGCTTCTAAAAACCTCTAGGCCATATTTCCTAGCAACTAATCATTTTCACATACTCTTCATAAACACAAATGAAATGATTCATTCAGCATTAGTCATGTTTTTCCCCCCACTGTTCAAGATTAGTTGAATTAAACTATCAACTCTCCTATCTGGCCCCCTTGTGATCAGCATGCATACTTTTATGAGCCAGCTGGCTAGTTTTAGAGTAATCTGCATGAGTAGAACACAGATAATACAATTGGCTTTTACTGAATCTCAACAAGACTGATGTCTGAGTATGGGCTGGGACTAAAAACATCATTCTTAGTATTTATATCACAGGTAATTATCTGGGGCTCTTTTATTTAGATAGACTATGCCTTCTGTTTTCCTTTGAAACTTCCATTATAGACACTGGTTATTAATGATAGATCTGATACCGTCTATTTCCACCATATATACTTTCCCACCCCTGTTTAAGAAAATGAGAGTGCCCAAACTCAGTGATGCTATTCCATTGCCCAGATCGTGTTTAGCCTTATAGAAAAGAATATGTTATTCTTTTGCCATTAATTATATAAAAGGTGAGTTAGGGTACATATTAGCATGCTTGTGAGGGCATGTGCTTTCTGGAAATGAATAAAATTGTAACTCTGATATTTGATGTTGATGAAGTAATTCAATATACTTACTATTTAATATTGTTTATCCAGTTCTGCTACTCACTCCTATAATCACTGATTTTTAAGTTCCAGATCCAAAACAAGAAAGCTACACATATGAGACAAATACATATGAGGAATAAAAAATACTTAAAGACAAAATCATGAAGAACTACAAATGTCCTAAGTCCATTGTTATGATGAGGGATATATTATAGCTGTTGATGAGATGAACTTGGGAGAAGGTGAAGTTATCAGCTCCCAAGCCTTTTTGCCCTTATCCATTTATCTCTGTGCTCCCATATCGCTGTGCCTGTATGGTAACTGGTGTCATGGTAACAGAGTGGTCCACCTGCTGGTCTGTTATGCAATGCTTTGGCTCCAGGCCACTATTATTTGTAAACCCACATAAACCACTGAGGGGCATGTCTAGATGAGGCTGCCTATGGATGGATGTGGATATGTATGTGGCTGCTTGTGTATGTGTAAATGTGTGACTGTATGTGCATATGTGTGTATGTATCTAGATGTCTCTGTGTGTGTGTCCGATTGCCACCACAGAGACAAAAGTGAAGAGCTCCTGTGGCCTCACTGCTGTCAGGGGCAAGGGCTATTTCTTGTGCATTTATCAACACCAATGTGAGAAAAAGAGATACAAACCCACCAACAGCTCTGAGTTGTTCTCTGATCTGTACGAATCCAGATCTGTTTGTCCTGGGCCCTAAGCTACAGGCATACAGTAGCTAATGAAAAAATATTTCAATACTGAAATTGATTATATGATGAAGTGAATTAATATTTTACTATCAATAAATCAGAGTGACAAGGGCATTTTCAAGTTAAAGTGTAGAGACAACACAAGAAAATAATTGAAAACATAAATACTATTAACACCATATTATATATTACAAAGGATTGCAACAGGTAAGTATAATGATGGCATCATTGCCTGCTCTGTCCATGATTAATGCAAACATTTTAAAATCATGTGGGGGACAGTGCTGTTGTACAGCAGGTTAAGCTGCTGATTGCAACACAGGGCATTTCTTATTAGCATGCCAGTTTGAGTTCCATCTGCTGCACTTCTCATCCAGCTCCGTGCTAACGTGCCTGAGAAGTCAGCAGAAGATGATTTAAGTAATTGAGCCCCTGCCTCCATGTGGGAGACCTGGATGGAGTTCCTGGCTCCTGGCTTCTACCTGGTCCAACCCTGGCTGTTGCTGCCATCTGCAGAGTGAACCAATGGATGGAAGATTCTCTCTCTCTCTCTCCCTTTCTCTCTCTCTCTCTCAGTCTCTACCTCTATCTCTGTTACTCCACCTTTCAAATAAATCTTTAAAATAAATTATTATAATTAAGTTCGTGTATATATGAACAACATGTTGTAACCAAGAGATTTGGATTTTTTAGCTACATTTCTGAGATTAAGAAACTTGTGAGAGAGCTGCTACATCATTATAATTATTTTGAGTAGTTGGTTTCCTAAAAAAATTATTCTCTTCCCTGACAACTTGTCTGCACTTTATCCTGCCCTAAGGTTCTTTAGCCACCTGTACATGCATGTGTACTTCTGCCTGGGTCAGTGGTGTTTGGGGGTGTGCATGAATCTGTCACATAGAGGGGGCCTGCACTCAATCTCAGAGCATTGTTGCCTTGGGGTCTGATGTTCTCGGCTTCCTCAGAGCATGTAACAGGAAATTAAATGGGATGAGTGTTTTGTGTGGCTTGTGTCTGGTGAGTTTTTTCACATTGTTCTTCTGATGTAGACTGCTTCAGCTACTGTTTGTTTCCTGTACTGAGGATTTCTCTGTGTTTTTTTTTTTTTTTTGTCTTCCTTGTGAGCAGACTCTTGGAAGAACCTGTTTAAAGCAAAAAAAAAAAAAAAAAAAAACAAAAACACAGCAAAAAACAACAAAAACGCAAAACGTCATTATGGGAGCCCTTGGGTCACAGGGCTGTTCCACATGCATAATAAATAGCATTGATTGGGCCTGTTTCACATTTGGTGGGAATATTTCCAGAAAAAAAATGGCAAGTACATAGCAAAGGTTAAAGAATGTTAAATATTATACTAAAATTATTTTAATCATGAATTTGTGATCATATTCCTTTTCTGCATATGATATTTCTGGATTAAAAGTATAAGGACACTTCAAAAAGTTAATGGAAAAGCAAAATTGAATGATATGTATAGGGGCCAGTGTCATGGCACAGCAGATTAAGCTACCGCTTAGGATACCTGTATCCCATATCAGAATGTGTGTTCAAGGCTCAACTACTCTATACTTGACACAGCTTCCTGCTAATTCACCATGGAGGCACCAGATGATGGTTCACGTACTTGGGTTCTTGTCTCTCATTTAGGAGACCAGGATGGTGTTCTGGACTCCTGGCTTTGGCCTGGTTCAGCCCCAGCTGTTGTGAACATTTGGGGAATGAACCAGTTGATAGACGATCTCTCTCTCTCTGTATCTCTCCCCCTCTCTCTATCATTCTGCTTTTCAAATAAATAAATCTTACTGTGGCAAAAAATGTCCTATATGAAGGATCTCATGAGTGAGATCCCAATGGAAAGAATGGGCCATCAAGGAGGAGAGAATTTCCACTTTGCATATGGCCTTGCCTAAATACTGATGGAGACTGTGGACTCAAAAGGCTTCCATATCCTTGGCAGCTCATGGCAAGAGCCTCAGATGATCACTGACATCTTACATAAGTGTCTTAATTGCTAAATTAACAGCAGGAATTGCTGTGCACTTACTCCCCATGTAGGACCTCTGTCCTTAATGAGTTGTACCATGAGAATTAACTGCAAAACTTGTTCTCAACAGTTTTTTATATTCTTTTTGTGTGTGTGCAAATAGTTGAAATCTTTACTTAGTATAGAGTTGGTCTTCTGTATAAAAGTTAATTGAAAATGAATCTTAATTGAGAATGGGACTGGGAAGAGGAGAGGGAGGAAGAAGTGGGGAGAGAGTGGGGGTGGGAGAGCGGGTATGGTGGGAATAAACACATTATTCTTAAAGATCTACTTATGAAATTTATACTCATTAAATAAAAAGCTTCAAAGCAAACAAATAAATAAATCTTTCTGTAAAAAGATAAGCTTATTTTCCATGCAAATTTTCTTGAAATCCATGTATATGTGGGAGTCCTCAAAAGTGCATGGAAAATGAGTATTGTGAAGAAACTATGAATGAATTTTAAAAATTTTTACACCAAGATAAACTAATCTTTTAATTGCAATTTTCAACATACTTTTGAAGTACCCTCATAGATTCTTGGATCTCTACTCCTAATGTGGCTCAGTAATCTGGATAATCCTGTTGATGATAAGTACTAAGAAATACAAATAAATTTTAAATATAATTTAAGAATCTGAAAACAAAAGCAGCCAAATCCTTGACGGGGAGTCAATACATGAAAAAAAAGTGGCATATGATCAAATTCCATTTGTAATGGTTCATTGCCTAGGGAGAAGCAGATGGGCAGCTAAACCTCTAACACAAAGTCCACAATCTTTCTGGCCTTAAAAACAAGGGAGTGGAGTCTGACTCTGGAGCAGCCACTGCCCTGGGAAGTTGAGGAGAGAATCCTATATTGTAGAGGGCCTGGGAGAGATTTTAAAATTGTGTGTATAACTTCTCAAATCTCTTGCTAGCCACTAAAAGCTGTGTTCTCAAGACATGAACAAAGCAGTAAAGTTAAAACTGCAATAACTGAACTAAGATTTGAGTTCCACCTAAGAGTTTGTAATTTGAGTTTGATCAAGTTAAGTGCCTGCTCAAATAAGAATATCAAACTTTTGAGGGGACTGTAACAGAATCCAAGGTTCCCACAGCCTAAGCTTCTCAATGTTTGGAACATAACACAAAATTGATTGGCATAAAGAAAATGAAGAGATCATTACCTTATATCAGTAGAAAAGTAATCAGCTGAGATTGAGTAGAATGACGCTCCTACCATTTCTCTTCTACATGATTCTTGAGGTCTTCACCAGTACGTAAAAACGAATAGATTATATAGCAATAGGAATCTATTATTTCTTGCATAAGACATGATTGTATGTGTAGACAATGTTAAAGAACCTACACAAAAAGCTATCAGAATTTTTTTCGTTTTGTTAAAAAAAATAAACAAAAATCAGATATATTTGAGGGTTTACTTTATATCTTGATATATGTGTATATTGAAAACTAATAACCTTGGAGCCAGCACTGTGATGTAGCAGGTGAGGCTGCAGCCTGCTGTGCCAGCATCCCATACGGATGCTGCTTCGAGTCTCAGCTGCACCATTTCTGATCCAGCTCTCTGCTGTGGCCTGGGAGGGCAGTGGAGGATGGCCCAGGTCCTTGGGCCCCTGCATGCACATGGGAGACTCGGAAGAGGCTCCTGGCTCCTGGCTTCAGATTGGCACAGCTCCGGCCGTTGTGGCCCACCGAAGAGTGGACTGGCAATGGGAGACCTCTCTCTTTCTCTCTCTGCCTCTCCTTCTCTCCGTGTAACTCTGACTTTCAAATAAATAAATAGTTAAAAAAAAAAAGAAAATTAATGATCTCAAGAATGGTAAGTAACATATCCATCATTTCCATAGTAAACATGTTCTTCTCTGTTTTGTGAGATTACCTCTGATCTACTTACTCTCTTAGCAAATTTTAAGTATAGAATACAGCATTGCTAACTATAGTCCCATTGCTGTACATATACGGGATTTCATCTGCATATCTGAAGCTTTGTGCCATTTAATGACAGATTGCCATTTTCTTCCTCTTCAGCCCCAACAGTCACTCTACTCTCTGCTTCTAGAATTTGATCCATATGTAAGTAGGATCATGTGGCATTTTTTCTTTCTGCATCTGGCTTATTTCACTTAGTGCAATGTCTTCTAGGTTCAGTTGTAAATGTCAAAATCAGCTTTTAATAGCTGAATTATACACACACACACACACACACACACACATAGTTCTTGCAAATCAATCAGGAAAAGATGGAATCCAATTTTTAAAAAATGAGCAACAGACCAACAGACTTGAACAGGCAATTAATTGAAGAGGATATAAAATAGCCAATAGACAAAATGTAAAAGTTCTCAGTTCCTTGGTCATCAGGGAATGCTATTGAAATAACAATTAGACACTAGTACATATGTAGCGGAGTGGTGGCTAAAATTAAAATAACTGACAATATCATGTTGTGAAAAGATTCCGTAACTGGGACTTTCATATACTATTGATAAGGGGTTGCTATCGGCATAAATAATTGAATAATTTCAACCCTACTACTAAAGATTAGTGTGTGTGTGTGTGTGTGTGTATGTGTGTGTCAGTTTCTGTTTCGATTATAGAATACTGTGGGCTGAGTGGATTAAACAAGATATTTGTTTCCCACAAATCTGAAGACTAGGAAGTCTAAGAAGTAGGTGTCAGAACGGTAGCTTTCACTCTGCAGCTTTTGGCTTATAAGCAGTTGCTTTTGCGTTCTGTGCTCTTGTGACCTCTTCTTTCTAACTATACGGAAAGAAAGCTCTGATGTATCGTTCTCTTCTTAGCAGGGTAACGAAACTACCAGGTGGGGGCTATACCCTTGTGACTTCTTTCATCTTCTATCACCTTCTCACAGGCCTTTTCTCTTAAGAGAGTCCTATCCGGTGTTTGGGCTTCAACATACGAACCTGGTGGGGCAAAATTCAGTTTATAGCAACAGTACTGTGTGTCTCAAAAACTCTGTTAATAAGTAAATACCTATCCAAAATGCATTCACAAAATACACATAAAATGCTATTTTTAGTAACATTATTAAAATATACAACAATTAGCATGACTCTCACTGTTCATCAATGATAGAATGGATGAGTAGTTTGTGATACATCTTTAAAAATGGAACATTATACTGTAATTGGTGAAATAATGAATATCACAAACCTAATGTAAAGGGGAAAGAAATAGGCAAAACAATTACCTTATGATTCCAGTGATATAAAGCTCATAACAGGGAAAATTAATCTTGAAGTGCTACAATTCAGAATTTTGTTTTTGCCTTTCAGGGATATAGTATCTTGTAGGAAGAAAAATTGAATTTCTGGAGACCCCAGTAATGTTTTTTCTTTAAATAAGTTTAGTGGTTGATTAAAGGTGCTCACTTTGTGAAGCTCCATCAAGATATACACCTAGAATCTGAACTGATTTTATATATGCTGCATTTCAATCTTAGAAGTTTTTTAAGTCATGAGATTCCATTATATACCCATAACTTGGATCATTTTTAAAGCTGAAGACAAAGCTGTAAGCTTTGAGAAGTAATTATAACTCTCATGCATTATTAATTAGAATATAAAATGGTAATACCTTTTTGTAAAAGAGTTTGACAAAGTCAAGGATCTTGTGGTGTTTAAATGAGAAAAACTGTAATTAAGAGATACTGATGTTATATATCTAAATTAAATTTTATCATTTTTAAAAGATTTATTTATTTATTTATTTATTTGAAAGTCATTTTACACAGAAAGAGGAGAGGCAGAGAGAGAGAGGTCTTCCATCTGATGGTTCACTCCCCAGATGGCCACAATGGCTGGAGCTGTGCCGATCCAAAGCCAGGAGCCAGGAGCTTCTTCCCGGTCTCCCACATGAGTGCAGGACATGGGCCATCTTCTACTGCTTTCCAGGGCCATAGCAGAGAGCTGGATCGAAAGTGGAGCAGGCAGGTCTCGAACCGGCACCAGTATGGAATGCCCGCGCTTCAGGACAGGGCGTTAACCCACTACGCCACAGCACTGCTCCCCCCCCCCCTTTTTTAAGATTTATTTATTTATTTATTTATTTGAAAGTCAGAGTTATACAGAGAGAGGAGAGGCAGAGAGAGAGGGGGGGAATTTTATATAATAAAGCTGGAGATAAATATTATTTTTTATATCTGGCCATTTTGCAATTGACATTATGACTTTATCAAAATATTTGATCTGGATCTAAGTTATCTCACTATATCATCACTTAGATATTACTTCTAATGTTTGTAAATATCTATTCATCTTAAATTGATAATAAGTACACATAAATTAATTTCTGTTAATTTTCATTTCTATTGTTACCAGATAAGAGAGAAAATATTTAAAAACTAAGCAATACTTTGCAACAATAAAAGGATCTTCAAATAAGAGAATCACACAATCTAACAAAAGAAAAATGAATGGACTACTCAAACATTACCATTTTTGAATTTTTTTTTTTTACAGGCAGAGTGGACAGTGAGAGAGAGAGACAGAGAGAAAGGTCTTCCTTTTGCCGTTGGTTCACCCTCCAATGGCCACCTCGGCCAGCGGGCACCCTGCGGCCAGCGCACCGCGCTGATCCGATGGCAGGAGCCAGGTGCTTCTCCTGGTCTCCCATGGGGTGCAGGGCCCAAACACTTGGGCCATCCTCCACTGCCTTCCCAGGCCACAGCAGAGAACTGGTTGAAATTTTCTTAAGCTATTTTACTATCAAATTAAAATCTTTCAAAACAGAATGCCTTCTAGCCAGATATAATGAACTTGCACTGAAAATGGTGAGGGTAATTTTGTGAAATTTACTGATGAAAATATGTTCTATTTTATAATTTCTGTGTCATAAACTTTCTTTTCCATACATATTTCTAGTGCATTTATATAAAAGAGAAAACCTGCTTTTCTATTGTTTTTTACAATTTATTCCCAAATTTTATCCTTAATAAATAGCTATGACTTGATTAAATACATGATTTTATTTTATTAAGAACAGAAATAGCCGGCGCCATGGCTCACTAGGCTAATCCTCCGCCTTGCGGCGCCGGCACACCAGATTCTAGTCCCGTTCTGGGCGCTGGATTCTGTCCCGGTTGCCCCTCTTCCAGGCCAGCTCTCTGCTGTGGCCAGGGAGTGCAGTGGAGGATGGCCCAAGTCCTTGGGCCCTGCACCCGCATGGGAGACCAGGAGAAGCACCTGGCTCCTGGCTTTGGATCAGGGCTATGCACTGGCCTCAGTGCACCGGCCTGCAGCGGCAGCCATTGGAGGGTGAACCAAAGGCAAAAGGAAGACCTTTCTTTCTGTCTCTCTCTCTCACTGTCCACTCTGCCTGTCAAAAAAAAAAAAAAAAAAAAAAAAAAAAAAAAAAACAACCAGAATTAATATTTTTGGTAGTATCCATGTGTCCAATAACCTACGCAATCTATTTTAATTAATATGTAATACTCTTATAGTGTGTTTCCATATTATTCTGTAAGTCATGGCAAGGAAATTCTGACATTGAGTTAATTTTGTATTAAGCAAAGCCAGGTTCTCTGTATTTTTTTCAAAGCTAGTTTTGTTTTTCATTAGACTGGGAAAACTGAGATTGTATAGCTCTAATCTTTTGAACTCATATTGTAACTTAGAGTACTATTGTTCTCTGAATAAGTATTGTTCTCTGAATATTCATATTGTTCTCTGAATAAGTAGTTCATTGTTTTCTAATTTGTTGTCGGTCTGTTGGGTTTGTGACAGTT
Organism: Oryctolagus cuniculus; assembly: GCF_964237555.1. Lineage (NCBI taxonomy): Eukaryota > Metazoa > Chordata > Mammalia > Lagomorpha > Leporidae > Oryctolagus > Oryctolagus cuniculus. Next base: position 63,890,181 of record NC_091453.1, read on the forward strand.
AAATGCAATATGAAATACTCTTTCAGAATTCAGGATTGAAAGAACACACATACCCAACTGTAAAACTAAAATACAAATATTATCTAAAAGGGGAAAAAACTGTAAGAAAGATGATATTTTCTAGTGGTTTTTGAAAAAGGTTTGATATATTAAGAAAATCTCAACATAATAAACTGAAGATTGATAATCTTTTCCCTTTGAATGTCAGTTGTTTTGTCTCCAAGGCAGGTAAAATATAGTAAGTTCATAGCATTGCTACCTTTTGTAGAAGATAGATTTTTAGTATCACTGTTTTTACTTTCTCCAGTCTTTTTTCTCTTTTTACTTTCTCTTGTCCTTAGTCCAAATTGTCATCAACTGTCTTTCATTGCAATCCTTCACATTAAAATGACTATGCATTAGTAGAAGAAACTCTATTCTGAAAGTGAAAATATTGCTCATATACCTTGAGCAATAGAACAAACCCATGTTTTAAATCTGAATTTACAGCTAAAGAATTAATCTAGAAATACCTAAGCAGACTTAGGACTGAATGCACCTACAGAAATTCCATGTCAATTAGTTCAATATACTCTCTTAGAACCGTTCATTGGATCTTAACTATCCTTTGTACTAGGGATATATTATTCAGATTAATTTCAAATCATTCCTAATATATTGCTCTCAATTATGAATTTCCTACAAAACTAATTGCTACCTACTGTTTGATATAAGTGAATTATGGGCAATAGCCATTTCCTAGAATGTTTCTAATAGTTCTGGAGTATGTCTTTGAAAAAAGTTCCAAATGTAATAATTATATTGCCCAACTTGATAATTCTGTTTTAAGATGGGAGAAAATACTGTCTTTTAAAATACTTATCAGGTAGATTAAAACAGCAATCATTTCAATGCATGTAACAAGTAAAAGATTAAACTACATGCTTAGGAATCTATTTTTAGAATGAATGTTTTGCTATATATATATATATATACACACACACACACACACATATATATATAAGGGTCATGTATGAAACAAGTGAAGGATGCTTGAAAAACATATAAAATAGTATTGAATTTTGAAGATGCTCCCAATTAAGAGATAGAGAATTATAGAATGATGCACCCAAAATTGACTTAGGAAGGAAGAAAACATGACATTGCTGAGCATAAAGACAGAAAGAAAAAAAAATGAAACTAAAGAGCAAGTACCATGCAAATATCAACTTCTGCACAATCAATGATACTACCAGGCAGAGCAAGTTAAATTAATTAACCCATTCAACAAGAAAACCAGTTTATTTGGACAGACAAGTACAATATGTATTAGCTGATGGAAAATAACCTTAGCTACAAATCATCCATGAATTCACTAACAAATACATAAATTGGAGACAATTAGACTGCAGGTAACTGTCAGTATTTCATTTTGCAGTGCAGTTACATTTTACAATGCAATCCTGAATAATTAGTGGATAGCAGAAGAAATCAAAAGATCTAGGAAAGCCTCTAATGCTTGATATAATGACAATAGTTATAAAATATTCACATTAAAAACACAATATGTGCCTCTCCTAAGTAAATAAATCTTAACTTTAGTGGCAGTAATCTTTTAATATTTCTGATGACACATTTTATCAGTATTATATTCTGAGCATGCACTCACAATACATGGGTTTTATTTGCAAATTACACACATTTCTGTGAGTTAATTGTCCACATTAAATAAAGCATAGGCAAAAGCAATTTTAAATGATGGCATGTGTAATAACTAGTATATTAGAAAATATCCACTTTATTTTGTCCTAATTTTCAAATACTTACTTATTTAACATATTTTCCATTTTTCTCCAGTTCTATAGTAAAAGAAGTCAAGCTCACTAGCCTTCTCCCCATTTAATTGTATAAGACACGGGGACAGAATCTTTCTTATCTGTATTTCAACAATAGATATTTTGTCTATCTTTATCGGTCTCTTAACTTCTTCTTTGATGACATGTTATACGTTCCTTTCTCCAACAGTGTCTTTCACTTCCTCACATGTTAATCTGTTTGCTGACAACAAAATATGTTTCCACACACATTAGATTCATCATTTTTATCTTCCTATTCGCACCACTTTGAAATGTCTTCATGTCTTTCATTTACCAATTCATATTCAGCCCATTTTGCATCCTATAAAACAAATAGCATTTTCCAGATGAACTCCTCCTTCCTCTTGACCATTTTTTAGAAGATTTATTTCACCTGAAAGGCAGAATTACAGAGAGGGAAAGGCAGAGGCAGAGACAGAGAGAGAGATCTTCCATCTACTGATTCATTCCCCAAATGTCAGGGGCAGCTGAAGATTGGCCAGTCTGAAGCCAAGAGCCAGGAGCTTCTTCTGGGTCTACCACGTGGGTGCTGGGGCCCAAGGACCTGGGCCACCTTCTACTTCTTTCCCAGGCTCATTAGCAGGGAACTGGATCAGAAGTGGAGCAACTGGGACTCAAACTGGAGCCCATATGGGATGCAGGCAGCTGCTTAATCCACTATGCCACAGTGCCAGCCCCCTCTTGATCATTTTTAAATCCTTGAGTTTCTTGGCATTTCTACATAAATTATTCTATTTAACTTTAAACTTATTAGATTTCTCATTATCAACTATGTATTTTGTTTTTCTCCAGTGATTCTATTCTACTCGTTGAGTAAACAGTAATACCTTTGAAGACCCAGTGTCTTCTTATTTCATTTTTTTATTTTCTGGAGATTCTCATACAATGTTCAAAATTAGACATTCAATAGTTCTTACTATTATAACTAATTTCTTCAGAGAAGATAAAGCATAATTAAATTGAATTTCTTTAAAATAAAAACTTTAATTTTTGCATGTACAGGAATAAGGACAAAAATTTGTTTTAGAGGATAATGCTTACTTTTTGAAATAAATACCTGAAGTCCATGAGATTTAAAATCTTAGATTCTTGAGCTCACAATGTTCCAGGTTCCTGTGTACCTTATTCTTACAAATGCTCATCATTGCTCTTCTAGAATTACATATGAAAGAATAATAAAAGGTAGATTTTGGGTGGCAAATGTTTTGAACTGAGAGCAGATTCTGGCACTTTCAGCACATGCAATGCCTAGTAGTTGGGACACAGTTGAATATGTGAACCCAGTTTTCCGAAATGGTGCCGAGACAATTATCTGCAACATATGTGTGCAATAAACAATATTATCATTTAATGTTAGTCCTTTGTTTCTAGTTCTTTTTCTTGGCTTTCTAAGCATCTAATGTGTCAGATTAACATGTAGAAAGGAGCTAAGAGGTAAAGGCAGAGCAAATAAATGGATCATAAAATGTTGCATCTCAGTGCTGGAGTAGAGTTTTGAGGTATTTCTGTCCAACGCTGACGTATCTGCTACACAGAAGGTAGATACTACAGAATTGCACTTGTAAAGAGACTCTTCTTTGGAACTATATGGGTCTATTATGATAGAGCTACTCTACCAAAATTTAAACCAGTTTCAGAATTTTGAGCCTGGGAAGAACTATAGTGAATGAATTATTCTGCAATAAAGGAACAAAATGGGAGAGAGAGAAAGAGAGAGAGAGCTATACAGAGAAGTCTGAGCATAGGCTCCCTTGCTTACACATACATCTAAAACACGGCTCTGGGGCAACACTTGGTCTAGTGGTGAAGGTACTCACATTCCATATCTGAGTGCCTGGGCTCAATATTTAGCTCTGACTCTTGACTCCAGCTTGTTGCCTATGCAGACTTCAGTAAACAGTGGTGATCACTCAAGTAATTGAATTCCTGCCATGTATGTGAGAATCCTGGGCGGAGTTCCCTGCTCCTGGCTTCTGCCAGGCCCAGATCTTACCACTGTGGGCATTCAGAGAATAAACAAGCATATAGGAGATCCATCTCTCTCTCTCTCTCTATCTCTCTATCTCTCTATCTCTTTCTTTTTTTTTTTTTTTTATTTTTGACAGGCAGAGTGGACAGTGAGAGAGAGAGACAGAGAGAAAGGTCTTCCTTTTGCCGTTGGTTCACCCTCCAATGGCCGCCGCGGCCGGCGCGCTGCGGCCGGCGCACCGCGCTGATCCGATGGCAGGAGCCAGGAGCCAGGTGCTTTTCCTGGTCTCCCATGGGGTGCAGGGCCCAAGCACCTGGGCCATCCTCCACTGCATTCCCTGGCCACAGCAGAGGGCTGGCTTGGAAGAGGGACAACCGGGACAGAATCCGGCGCCCCGACCGGGACTAGAACCCGGTGTGCCGGCGCCGCTAGGCGGAGGATTAGCCTAGTGAGCCGCGGCGCCGGCCTCTCTATCTCTTTCTCTCTCTGTGTGTGTGTGTGTGTGTGTGCACGTGTGTCTTTGCCTCCCAAATTAATAATTAAAAATAAATGATGCATATGGCATAATGGGTTAAGCCACCACTTGGAACACCTTCATCCCGTATTTAGTGCACTTAGAATTCCAGGCTTCTCTGTTACTGATTCAGCTCTCTGCTAATGCTCCTGGGAAGCAGCAGGCCATAGTTCAAGTATCTGAGCATCAGCCACCCATGTGGGTGACCATGATGGAGTTCTGGCTCCTGGCTTCAGACTGGCCGAGTCCTGGCTGTTACTGGCATTTGGGAAGTGAACCAATTGGAAGATAGCTCTCTCGCTCTCTTTGTCTCTCTCTCTCACTCCTTCAAATAAGTAAATAAGACTTTAAAATCAAAAAGAAACACAGTTCTAAAGTACATATTAAGAGCATGGAGGACTAATTTTCTCTTTCTATGTGTTATTGAGAGTAAGTTTTAAAAATCAAATGAACTGTGACACAATGGCTGCAGATCAAGTTATGGGAAAGAGCTCATGTCTGGAAGAACATACTACAGTAGAGAACTCATCCTCTGAGTACTCAGAGTACCTACCAGGAAAGAATCCTTTACCTGGAGGAATACCTGGCATTGATTTCTTAGATCATGATAGCTGATAGAAGCTGATGAAAAGAAGCTAAGAAAAAGATATTTAGGTTCCAAAACATTGTATTTCCCTCAAAAATCTGAATAAATATATTTGAGTTTAAATTCTACCTTGAGAAAACATCTATGAAATCACGGCCACCTATATATGGAATGTGGCAAAGAGTTTGTTGAGAGCTTAAATATACATCATGTCAGTTGGTTTATCCTACAGAGGTCATGTAGGTGCATATTTTAAGCAGTACAAAATACTGTTCACTGGGTTTCAATTTGCATATGCAAATTTATATCCTATAGAAAGGTGCATTGCATGCGCTTCAACAGTCATAAAAGTTTGCTCAATTAGCCAATCTATCACATTTTAAGACATGACAGGTCTTGGAAAGTGTCTTTTATCTTACAGAAGTATGCTTGTAAATATATATGCTCCTCTTTGTGTAATGTTTCTAGATAGTAATTTTATGAATGGAACCAACACATGTAATATTCATATTTTGATAAAGCACTAAATGTATTCCAAAAGTCTTTAATAAAATAGCATCACTAAGCCCGGCACCGCGGCTCACTTGGCTAATCCGCCGCCTGCAGGGCCGGCATCTCATATGGGCGCTGGGTTCTAGTCCCGGTTGCTCCTCTTCCAGTCCAGCTCTCTGCTATGGCCCGGGAATGCAGTGGAGGATGGCCCAAGTGCTTGGGCCCAGCACCCGCGTGGGAGACCAGGAGGAAGCACTTGGCTCCTGGCTTCGGATCGGGGCAGTGTACCAGCTGCAGCACGCCGGCCGTAGCAGCCATTTGGGGGGGTGAACCAACAGAAAAGGAAGACCTTTCTTTCTCTCTCTCTCACTGTCTAACTCTGCCTGTACAAAAAAAAAAAAATAGCATCGCTAAAATTCTCTATCAAGGTTTATAGTCTCATTTCAAAGACAATTTGTTGAATAGCAATACTTAAACAAGGAAATCAATACATAAACTCTGCGTATGGCTATTTATGAAACAATGCTAAATTTGTTTTCCTTTTTGCATTATTTTAAATAAGAAGCTCACTTGTTGTAAAAGACTATAATTTTATCTTTTCAAGTGTGCATATGACAGTCTTTTAATGTTTAGGAGTGTTATGATTTATTTTTATAGCTTTGCTTGTATTACTGCTTCTTAAAAATAATAGGTAATTACATGCATAATTCACAAATATTTTCAGGTATGAACCTGATGAATACAAAAATGTATTCAAGTTCTACTCAATTCACAGCTGTGTTAGACAGAGGACTGAAATGTGCCAAGTTTCCTTTAGTTGCATTTGGTGGTAGTATGTTTTGAATTTGAGAAACCATATATGAATAGTATGTATATGCATATCTCCTGGATAAATACATAGATCCAGTCACCCATGGCCAAGACAATGCCTCCAAGTAAGGGCCCATGTAATGAACACATCAGATTGGTGGAGGAAGAAGCTTGTCCATCACTGTCTTTAGTGAAACAGTCATTTAGATGTCAAAAGTCCTATTTAAAAGTTGAAGTATCTGTAAATTGTCCCAAGTGGATACAGCAAATACAGAAGCATTTATTTATGAAATTCTGCCACTTCTCAGTGAGGAAAGCATGGCACCTGAACTGTGACCTGCTCTTTCCTTCCTTCCTTCCTCCCAGATCAGTCTGATACAAGCTGTACTGCTGGATGCTGACGCCAAAACTACAAGTTCCCAACTCCCCCCATTGCAATTTAGGATTAGGATTTCATCCTGGATGAAACCAGGATGCAGATGTCTCTCCCCCACCCCACCTTCATAACATAGAAGCTGTGTTTCATAAAGGTTTTTGTGAAATCACTAGGCCTCTCCTCTTCCACTTAGGCCTCTATCATAGAGTGGAAGTTCTACTGCAGGAACACTTGGGTGAGAATCCTGGGCACTGACTACCTCCAACCAAATATATTCATGTTCAAGGAGAAACTCAAGCATATCACAAGCTACCACCATTAATCATAAAGTAGGTGTGTCACTGTGAGAAAAGGGTGCCACTCTACCAGTCCCGATGTTTAAGGAGTGGTGTTGAGTTCCTACCCAACGTGCCAGGAAAGTTGAAAAACAAAAGAATTTTGTTGTTTTCTGTAAGGAAACTGATTTTATTTAGAGAAACATGAAAAGATGCATGCTTTATAGGTATTGCCTAAACCAAGCATCTTTGTGGCGATCAATTAAAAAAGGGATGGTAGCGTCATGATAGTAATGGCAACAAGGGTAAAGAGAGACTAGTTGGAAGTTTAACAGAGAACCAAGGGGAAAATAACAGAGAATTCTCTTTCGGTTGGAGGGAGCCTGAAAGACTGGAAACATCTTGATTGTGTAAAGGGAGCCTAATTTAATTGGCTAGACTGAAGTAATTTATCCCTAATTAAACCAGAGTCATTACTGAAGGTCAAAGAAACTGAGTGCATACTCATGCATATTGCAGATGAGATAGAGTTCCCTGGACTAGTCCAGAGAAGTTAATAAACAAACATGTAACAGCAGTTCCCAGAACAAATGATCACAATCCAGGGTTGATATATTATAATAACTAAACTAAAAATGTTTTAACAACTATTACAAAACCAGCAGAAAAACAGACAAAAGAAACAAAGAAAATGTGGTCCATACATAGGGAAGACTGTCGGAGTTAGAAACCATTTTTGAGGAGTTATAGGTTGCTGGATTAGACAGAAAAAGATTTTGAAGCTACTGTATTTTCAAAGAACTAAAGGAAAGCATCTTCCAAGAATTGTAACATTGAAAGACATTGTCTCATCAAGTAAAATGGATACTAAATATACATATATAATTGCTAATGTATGAAATTATAATTTTAATTTTGTTATTCATAAAATTTGATATAAAACCCAATTATGGGGGCCGTCACCGTGACGCAGTGGGTTAATCCTCCGCCTGCATCTCCAGCATCCCATATGGGCACCGGTTCTAGTCCCGGCTGCTCTTCTTCCAATTCAGCTCTCTGCTGTGGCCTAGGATAGCAGTAAAAGATGGCCCAAGTCCTTGGGCCCCTGCACCCATGTGGGAGACCAGGAAGAAGCTCCTGGCTCCTGGCTTCGGATTGGTGCAGCTCCAGCTATTGTGGCCATTTGGGGAGTGAACTAACAGAAGGAAGACTGTTCTCTCTGTCTCTCCCTCTCACTGTCTGTAGCTCTACCTTTCAAATAAATAAATAAAAATCTTAAAAAAACCACAATTATGGGATGAGGGGTATATAAGAACTCTTTGTTGTAGTGTCTCACAATTTTTGTTTTGTAAATTTAAAACTACTTTGAAATTAAATGTTTCTAAAAAATTAAAATCCCAGTTATGAGTATGCTTAAAATATTAAGTCTACTATTGCTTCTTCTTAATTTTTTATGTTTTTTTTTTTTTTTGACAGGCAGAGTGGACAATGAGAGAGAGAGACAGAGAGAAAGGTCTTCCTTTTTTTCCGTTGGTTCATCCCCCAATGGCCGCTAAGGCCTGCGCACCGCGCTGATCCTAAGCCAGGAGCCAAGTGCTTGTGGTCTCCCATGCGGGTGCAGGGCCCAAGGACTTGGGCCATCCTCCACTGCACTCCCGGGCCACAGCAGAGAGCTGGACTGGAAGAGGAACAACCGGGACAGAATCTGGTTCCCCGACCGGGACTAGAACCCGGTGTGCTGGCGCCGCAGGCGGAGGATTAGCCTATTGAGCCAAGGTGCCGGCCCTTAATTTTTTATGGAACAAGTGCGAACCACACTACTACATATACATGAAAACTTCTTACATATCTTCCTTTAACTTAGACAACAAAACATACTTCTCTTCCTGCACTTCTCATTCGATCTTTGATTACCAGGAAGCTAGCATTCTAGTGACAATCTACACAGAGATGTGTCAGATATGTGCTATTGGACTTAAATCAAGTGAGAAAGTATATAGCTCTCTATTAGCTACTAACTTTGCTATTAAAAATTTAATACTGCATTTTGACAAAATTTACTAAGGTCCCGAGGTTACTGGCTTATTAAATTAAAGGCTTCCAGTATTGAATAAGGAAACCATGTTTCATTACATGGTATAAGTAAACCAATGTTGTGTATTACATTGTTTAATTTGTGCTGATACTATTACAATAATGTGTGTGGTTGAGGATGTATCAATCTATCACCAAGGGAATCTAATTTTCATTTCTAAATAAACCTGAGTGAAATACTATAGGATATATAATATGTTAAAATTAGATACTAAAATTTTAAAGAAATATTTCCACACTACAAATGAAGGCCTTCTTTTATTGTTAAATTAAAAATAGGTATTCTACTAATGTCTTCTGCAATTTATTTTGCTTGTTGGTTTCTAGGTGAGACACAAACAAATAATAATAATGATGATGAAACTATTTCGAAAATGTTAAACATACAGAATTATTCCCTGTTGATTTAACATGGCATACTATTAATTTCTATTATGAAGTACGTTTTTTTCCCATACATGCCCTTTTTTATTTATTTTTATATTTTTTCTAGGCAGAGTTAGACAGTGAGAGAGAGACACAGAGAGAGAGAGTTATAGACAGTGAGAGAGAGACAAGGAGAAAGGTCTTCCTTCCATTGATTCACTCTCCTAATGGCCACCACGGCCAGTGCCAAGCCAATCCGAGGCCAGGAGCCAGGTACTTCCTCCCGGTCTCCCATGTGGGTGCAGGAACGCAAGCACTTGGGCCATCCTCCACTGCCTTCCTGGGCCACAGCAGAGAGCTGGACTGGAAGAGGAGCAACCGGGACTAGTATCCGGCGCTCCAACCGGGACTAGAACCTGGGGTGCCGGCACCGCAGGCGGAAGATTAGCCTAGTGAGCCACGGTGCAGGCCCCCATACATCCCCTTAACCAAAATGGGAATTATTAGTATCCACAAATAACCTCATATGGTGGAAATTTTATGTTAATATGTTTTATTCAAAGCTTATTTTCTTATTATACAGCTTTATGGCTATTTAAAGTGGTGTGCTGCTAATGCTCAGTGCCAAAACTTTTCTGGGAAAATTCTTCAATACTCCCTGCCATTTCTTCCCTAGCTACTGGTAAACAAACTCCTTAATCTAGTATAAAAGTGTGTATGTGTACATTTTTAATCTATTTTTTAATGATCAATTGTCATGTGTAAGAAAGGCGAAAAGCATGGACAAGACAAGGGGTTGTCTTGCTCATAAGAGAATCCAATAGAACTCTCCTTTTTTCAATTTTCAAAACAAATTTTTTGAACTTCTGTGTAATTATGGGCATGGACTCTGTTTCACTGAGAGTACATTTAAACTGTATGGAGGGACAGAGGTAGGGAGAGAAAATGAAATGGAAGAGAGGGAGAGAACTGATGATCATTCTATGTATATGAATTGGAAAACATAACATTTCAAACTATTTTTATTTTTGCTTTTTTATTTTAGTGCTTTCGCATAGCCTAAAGGCGCCATTCCCAATTTTACCCGTAGTATCATTTTAAACAGACTGTGTTTACCTATAGTTCAATTCAATCACTATTCTAAGTAAAAACAAACTGGGGACATTAGTATTAACTTATTTCTTATCCTCATCCTTCTTTCTCCTCTTCCTTTTCTTGTTGTCTTTCTCCTCTTCTTTTTCCTCATTTTTCTATCTTTTTCCTCATCTTCCTCCTCTACTTTTTCCTCCTTTGTTTAATGATTGTTTTTATTGCTAATTATTATTGAGCATGTACAAGGTGCTGGGTGCTGTAATGGTTTATGGTCATTATCTCCCTTATGACTTACTACAATTTTACTAGTTACATACTATTCTTAGTTTACCAATGAGGAAATTGAGCCACAGAGATAAATAATTTGCCCATAGCCAACACATTATGGAGATGACTAATAAAATAAATGCAGCTGCACAGTTTTCAGAAAGCCTCATTGCTTATCACAGAATGATTTTTAAATAGATGTTTTCTTTCAAGTCTATTTTTTATTGACATATAATAATTGTTCATATCTCTGGGATGCAATGTGGTATTTTGGTGTGTATTGCTTAACAGAATATTTATCTTATTAATCATCTCAAACCTGTATGATTTCTTTGCAATGAGAACATTCAAAACTCTATTTTATAGCTACTTTGAATTTTGTGGTAGAATATTTCTAACTATAGTCACCTTTCTGTGTAATAGAACATCAGAATTTTTCCTCTTATGTGACTGGGACTTTTTACCCAATTTGTCCTCAACCTTTCCTCATGACCCCTACCAACCATCTGCCTCAACTTCTAGTAACCACTATTTTATTCTCTACTTCTATGAGCTTAGCCTTTTTAGAGTCCATATGTGAGTGAATTCATGAAGCGATTACCTTTTTGTGCGTGGCTTATTTCACTTAACATAATGCCCTCTGGTCCCATCCTTGTTGCCATAAATGAAAATAGCACTCTGGACAAACATCATGATATAGTACTTCCATCGCCAGCTATTTCTTAGCATTAATAGTTGAAACATGGACCACATATTGAAGATTTACTTTGCATTAGACACTGGGAGAAGGTGTTCCCTTGTGTTATTATTACACATAGAGGTTAAGTCACATGCCTAAATTCACATAGATACCAAGTGGGAGATGGAGAATTAACCTAGAGATTTTGACTTCCAGTGGAGTCATGGTAAGATATGGAGTTAGAAATTCTTCAGAGTGTAACTTATCCAATCAGAAGAGATATATAAAGACACTTCAAATGTTTTTCAAAAAAATGGGACTTAAATGATAATACATGGTCACCATGAATGTTTTGAAGTACCCTCACAGATGGTTTCACAATGAGTTGTAAAAACACACAAATGATTAAAAAATTTTATTTTTCCTCCTATAAATTATATAGTCTTTGTTTCATTATTGAGTCTTAGATACTAAAATGTGTGCCTCTAAAAGTCCTGGGTTTCCTTCACTTCTTCAGATCTTTGCAATAAAGAGTGGGATAAAGTTCAACTCTAAATACTACAGCAAATTCCAAACCACAATTAATTCTCATTGTGTCTCTCTGCACAATCCATTCTAAATCCCTGTTTCCTTCATCTACCACTCCACTGACCTCAGTGGCTTATCTGATGGCGGGATTTAGAAACCCATTCTTGAAAGAGCTGAATCCCTATTTGCCATATCCTTCAGGCAGGTTCTCATATGTATCTTCCCTATTTGTGAATTCAATCAATAGTACATTAAAACCATTCTATTTTCTGTGCTAAACATGTACCACTCTCTTTCTTTTTTCAACAAAAAAAGATTTATTTATTTTATTTGAAAGGCAGAGTTACAGAGAAGCAGACACACACACACACACACACACACACACAGAGAGAGAGAGAGAGAGAGAGAGAGAGAGAGAGAGAGGTCTTCCATCCATTGGTTCACTCCCCACGTGGCTGCAATGGCCGGAGATGCGCTGATCCGAAGCCAGGAACCAGAGGGTTCTTCCGGGTCTCCCACGCAGGTGCAGGGGCCCAAGGACTTGGGCCATCTTCTACTGCTTTCCCAGGCCATAGCAGAGAGCTGGATCAGAAGTGGAGCTGCTGGAACTCGAACTAGTGCCCATATGGGATTACCCTTGCTGCAGGTGAAGTATTAGCCTATAAGCCACAGAGCTGGCCCCTCAATGGTTAATTTTTTTTTTTTTTTATTTTTTTTGACAGGCAGAGTGGACAGTGAGAGAGAGAGACAGAGAAAAAGGTCTTCCTTTGCCGTTGGTTCACCCTCCAATGGCCGCCGCGGCCGGCGCGCTGCGGCCGGCGCACCGCGCTGATCCGATGGCAGGAGCCAGGAGCCAGGTGCTTTTCCTGGTCTCCCATGGGGTGCAGGGCCCAAGCACCTGGGCCATCCTCCACTGCACTCCCTGGCCACAGCAGAGGGCTGGCCTGGAAGAGGGGCAACCGGGACAGAATCCGGCGCCCCGACCGGGACTAGAACCCGGTGTGCCGGCGCCGCAAGGCGGAGGATTAGCCTAGTGAGCCGCGGCGCCGGCCTCAATGGTTAATTTTGATTATCTTTTAAAAAATACTTTGATGGGGCCTGCACTGCTGCACAGTGGCTTAAAAGCCCTGGACTGAGCACCAGCATCCCATGTGGGCGCTGGTTCTAGTCCTGGCTGCTCCTCTTCCAATCCAGCTCTCTGCTGTGGCCTGGGAAAGCAGTGGAGAATGGCCCAAGTCCTTGGACCCCTGCACCCATGTAGGAGACCCGGAAAGGGAAAGAAAGGAAAGGAAGGAAAGTTGGGGGATTGAGGGAGGGAAGGAGGGAAGAAGGGAAGTGTAGCTGTCTTAGAACTGTGTCTAAGAAATACATGAAATCTCTTCTCTTTATATAAATAAAAATGAAAAAATACAGTTTTACCATGCTTAAGTTTTTATATTCATTTAGCTTCTTTAAATGAATTCAGAGTTTTCTTTCTACTATAGCCACATGATGGCAACATAGATTTATTGTCACAGTTTTGGGTAGTCAACCAACATAACTAACATGATATTTAGATTTTTCTTCATCTTAAAATATTCCAAGTATGAGAGGAGTCACTATCAAATTAATAAATATACAAAGGATTAACTGATTAGGATTGAAATGAAAAAGTAAAATATAAAGAATTCCCCAAATCAAAAACCCACTGTGTTCTATTAAAAGTTAGCATTATCAACACACAGTCCCATGAGTTTTGTTCCCTACTTACAGAAGTGAAAATCTCAAATGTTCCATATACAGAACCAGATAATTGAATAGCCAACACCAGATAAAATAAGTACCTTCCTGGATTTCTAGATCTTCATAGTACAATTGTGAGTGTTTTAATACTGTCAATGGTTGAACTTATGAATTGATTTTAAAAGCCTCCTTGAAGCAGTTAAAGAGGAGATAAAGAAGGAAAGCAGGCTTTATTTGAAGATTTAGAGGAATACATATTAGGTGGGTTCAGAATAATTTTGACAATGAATCCAAAGATCAATAAAATTAAGTCTTTTCTGTCACGGTAAAAATATTGGGGATTCCAATAAGCACTTTTTCAAGCATGTAAAATAGATGAACTGGGTTATGTATTTTGCCATGGACTGGGAACTAGAATTCACAATGTTGCAAAGTGGAATTCTATTATTTTGATATTGGCCTAAAGATTCTACCTAGGGAAGAGATTGTCTTTGTTTCATAGAAGACTTTTGTCAGCTACTTTAAGAGATATTGAAACCTTGAAAACATGACATGGTAGAAGCCAATACTAAATGGTCAACTGATCTGTATGCAGAATAAAATAAGCATTGGTTTAGGAGCAGAAAGTGAGAGTGGGAAAAGTGAGATATCAGAGTTTAAAACTTGGGATTTAGGGGGCCTATTTGGCGATAATGAAGAGTTGTTGGGCTGGCGCCGCGGCTCACTTGGCTAATCCTCTGCCTGTGGCACTGGCACACCAGGTTCTAGTCCAGGTCGGGGCGCCGGATTCTGTCCCGGTTGCTCCTCTTCCAGTCTAGCTCACTGCTGTGGCCAAGGAGTGCAGTGGAGGATAGCCCAAGTCCTTGGGCCCTGCACCCGTATGGGAGACCAGGAGAAGCACCTGGCTCCTGGCTTTGGATCAGCCTGGTGTGCCAGCCGCAGCGTGCCAGCTGCAGCGGCCATTGTGGGGTGAACCAACGGAAAAGGAAGACCTTTCTCTCTGTATCTCTCTCTCTCACTGTCCACTCTGCCTGTCAAAAAAAAAAAATGAGTTGTTGGTGTTGAAATGGACAACAGCTGCTCTCCCAGGCACATTAGCAAGGAGCTGATGGGAAGTAGAGCAGCTGGGACTCAAACCAGTGGTCGTAGGGGATGCCAGCACTTCAGGCTTAACTCACAACGCCACAGCTCCAGCTCCCAGTTATAACACTTTAAAGCTTAGTGAAGCCAGACCAAAGCTACAAGTATCATATCGCTTGTTAGTTATGGAAAGTCTATCCTACTTCCAATTCCCCTCGATGTTGAAAGTGACTACACCTAAAAGTCAAAAATGCCATTTAATAAACTGAGATAAAATTAAGATGAACAGTTTGCAAAAAGACACTGGTCATATGAAGTATCTTCATCAATCATTCATTCTGCAAATGTTTACTAAATGACAAAAGAAAGTCACTATACTAAGCATGACATATAAAGGTGTTAAAAACCCAAGGCTAGCAATCTAATGCAAATACATTAAAAAATCACACAAATAGATTTATACCTACAAATTTATGTTTTAAAAGATAAATTATTAGATAGTGCTAGAGAATATTAGGTGGCAACAAAGTGGATTCTATCTGAAGTGATTCTATCAGAAGTGACATTTAAGCTAAGATTTGAAGGATGAGTAAGAGTTAACCAAATAAAGTGTGAACTAAATGGAAGAGATTTCCATTTTTAAAATATTGTCTTTAAGGAGTATCAAAAATTTGGCAAAGAGATCATTGTTCAATTCAAAGGTAATTAGGATGATTTTTACACCTTCACATTGATATTCAGCACATATATAACATGTGTTTATGTATTCTATTTCATTTTCACTTACAAAGTGCAATAAATGAGTTCAAACCATAAGCTAAGTATTAGTCTTATTACTGGGCAAGGAAATTAGAAATGAGAGTATTTTCTCACAAGAATTCTAGTAGAGTGTTTTTGGGTGAAGGGACATGATAACCCTTCATTGGAGATGTATGTTAAGATTTATTTGTCTTTGGCATCTCCAAATTGCTAAGATGCCTGGAAAGCTGTTTGATGAAGTTTTTTTCTTGATTTCTTTTTCTTTTCAGATTTTTTGAAAACGTAGACCTGCAAAACTATTGCCTCTGAGGTTCTTTCAAGGGAATGAATTTTTTTATGAAAGACCAACAAAAAGAATAAAATTTGGCATCATATTAAAAGGCCATAAATCATTTTTTGTACTGAATTATCTTCAAAGGTTTCATTAACAACAGATTTCTTATCACCAAAGTCAACTTCAAAATTGGAAACATAACAATTTTCTCCCTTGTAAAAAGGTAAAACTTTTTTTCTTTTTAATCTTTTATTTATTATTTTTCTTTTTTAATCCTTTCAAGAACTAAAGCCTATAAGTAGGAGTTTATAAAATACATTTCTGAAATTGGAGTGCACTTAAAATTCAAAAGCAACACCTGAATCCATGCTAAATTAATGAGAAAAAATCAATAGTTGGAAATAATTTCCAAGTGCATTTCTTTCATTTTTACAAGTTCTGAGCATACAATGACTTATTATGAAAAGACATAATTGTGGAATTGTTCCTATTCAGGAGTGTCTTATCTCAGACTTGGGCCATTTATAATCATTTCATAAATTAGTAGCTGCTCTGCCAACTTTAACCAGTAACCTTGATTTAGTTTATTGATGATGCTTCTGAGAGATAAAAGCATAAAATGATAATGAGGACCATTTTCATCAAAGCAATATTTATTGGGCACTATTGTGTTATAGATATAGGGAAAAGTTACTTAATACTTTTATAAAATTGACCAAAATCAACCAATCAGGAAACTCAATTTAGGCAATTTCTCTGAGATTCATTATTGTTAGCATCAGATGTGGAAGGGATATATTTATCTGAGATGAATAGACTTTTTTCTAGTATCATAACCTCATTCTTGTATTAAAATATTCATTATGAATTTCAGAATAATATTCTATACTTTTCAAATTCTAGTTGTTTCCCACCCCATTGCAAATTCCACCAGTAGAGGCCACCACTGTGCCCCTCCCATTTTTTTTTTTTGTTTTGTTTTTGACAGGCAGAGTTAGACAGTGAGAGACAGAGAGAAAGGTCTTCCTTTTCCGTTGGTTCACCCCCCAAATGGCCGCTATGGCCTGCGCGCTGCGGCCTCCAGCGTGCTGTGCCAATCCGAAGCCAGGAGCCAGATGCTGCCTCCTGGTCTCCCATGCGGGTGCAGGGCCCAAGCACTTGGGCCATTCTCCACTGCCTTCCCAGGCCACAGCAGAGAGCTGGACTGGAAGAGGAACAACCGGGACAGAATTAGACGCCCCAACAGGGACTAGAACCTGGGGTGCCGGCGCCGCAGGTGGAGGATTAGCCAAGTGAGCCACGGCACCAGCCACCCTTTTAAATTACAAAGTTACCATTTCTTCTGAGATAACGTTCTACCACACATTTGTCACCATGAAATGTGAGAATGATTTAAATCTAGGAATAGCATATTCCACTTCTATTTTGAGCAAGCAAAGGCACCTTTGGGCACCAGGTGAAAACCTTCTGTTTAGAGAAGCTTTAGGGAAAAATGTTAATTAAGGAAAACAAAGGAAATCAGTAAATAAAGAACCAAACAAAGGAAATGAAGTCCAAGAAAGGAAACAAATATCAGATCTAGACATATAAAAGCATTAATGCTCATCAAATGAAGTGCTACCTTTTATTTTCTTAGTCTATTCTTCAAACCAACTACTCTGACTTCATAGATTCTCCTTCATCTTATCCTTGTACAGCACTTTTAGATAGTACAAAAAGCTAGTGTTAATTGTATCCTAATGTATATTTCATTCTCTCATGAAGCAATCAAGTAAAGTAGCACAAAGAGCAGAGATTTTGGACTGAGACAGGTCTGAGTTTAAGTCCATGTTCTTGGACTATTTAATGTTTCTGAACCTTAATTTCCTTAAATAAAAATGTGATAATGACAACATACTGAAGTGTTGTTGAAACTAACATCTCCCTTTATGGAAACCGCACCAGAAGTATTGGCACATAAGAAATAATATCTGTCCTTATTCATTATCCTCTATAGTACTTAGTAGTGTGGATCACACAGTACATCCTCAGTGCTTTGCTGGTTCTTTTATAGTATAACTGATGGCAGATTGCAGAGATGCACCAATCCCTAGGGTAATAATAAGTCAGTAAAGTCACAGCTTTTTCTTTAGAATCATTGCAGAAGATACCTTTGAGACACTCAGGTTAAAGATTGTTTTCTCCTAAAAGGAAATCTGAAGAATTGCATTAGTTTTTCACACTCAACATTTTAACGCAAACATTGCTTTCCAGAGAAGTTTTATTTTTTGACAGGAAGAGTTAGGCAGTGAGAGTGAGAGAGACAGAGAGAAAGGCCTTCCTTCCGTTGGTTCACTCCACAAATGGCCACTACAGCCAGCACACTGCGCCAATCCAAAGAGGAACAACCGGGACAGAATTAGGCGCCCCAAGCGGCACTAGAACACGGGGTGCTGGTGCCGCAGGAGGAGGATTAGCCTAGTGAGCTGCAGCGCCGTCCTCCAGAGAAGATTACAGGAAGGGTAGGTCAAATGGCACAGATTCTAGAAACCATGCTATCATGGAGTGATGAAAGAAAAGTGGGATGATTTTTCTCAAGGGAGATTTAAACATTCATCATGTATTTGATGAGGCACCATATTGATGAGGGGAAGAAAACAAAGTATATTGTTACAACAATAAAACTAAAAGAACAGTTTATAAGGTGGCTGAATCTTCTATTTTTCTGTCAAAAAGTAGTGGGGTGACTAATTTCATATCACTGAAGATACTGCAGTACAAGCTACATAATGACTATTCATCAATAATATCAGATAAGAGGATGGACTTGCTGAACAACATTTCCCTACATTCTTATTCTATTGTTGTCAATGATGAAAACAACTTGGCTCAAAATAATAAGCAGATAAAGTAACATATTTCCTGGCTTCCTGCTGGGAGGAGAAAAGGCACAAGAACTTCTCCTAATTTAAACATAGTCTAGGCCTGATCTCGCATGCTATACTAAAATACAGAATCCTAAGAAAATATATTTATTGCTGCAATAAAATGTACTTTAATATATAATTTGTATCAGAGGTAAACACACATAAGAAATATTTACTATGTCTATTGAGATAAAACTCAGACCTAAACATTTCATCAGGAAAGAAACTTGAAACTATAAAAAATTGATATTGTATATTTGAAAGAGAATGAACTAGAAATTCTAGAATTGAAAAATAAAACAATCAAATTGGAAGTGTTTATAGTTCAATAATATTCTCTAATAAAGAAGTATTCCCTGGTGACAAAAGACAGGAGAATCTTTTTTTTTTCATCTTTGCATGCCATGCTTTTATCTATCCTTAAGATTTTTCTTATTTTTTTAACTTTTATTTAATAAATATAAATTTCCAAAGTACAACTTTTGGATTATATCAGCTTTTGCCTCCATAACCTCCCTCCCACTCACAACCATCCCATCTCCCACTCCCTCACCCATCCCATTCTTCATCACGATTCATTTTCAGTTTTCTTTACATACAGATCAACTTAGTATATACTAAGTAAAGATTTCAACAGACTGCACCCACACAGAAACAAAAAGTATAGAGTACTGTTTGAGTACTAGTTTTACCGTTAATTCGCATAGTATAACACATTAACGACAGAGGTCCTACAAGGGGAGCAGTTGCACAGTGACTCCCGTTGTTGATTCAATAATTGACACTCTTATTTATGACGTCAGTAATCACTTGAGGCTCTTGTCATGAGCTGCCAAGGCTATGGAAGCCTCTTGAGTTCTCCAACTCTGATCTTATTTAGACAAGGTCATAGTCAAAGTGGAAGTTTTCTCCTCCCTTCAGAGAAAGGTACTGCTTTCTTTGATGACCTGTTCTTTCCACTGGGACCTCACTTACAGAGATCTTTCATTTAGGTCATTTTTCTTTTTTGCCAGAGTGTCTTGGCTTTCCATGCCTACAAAACTCTCATGGGATTTTTTAGCCAGATCTGAATGCCTTAAGGGCTGATTCTGAGGCCAGAGTGCTATTTAGGGCATTTGCCATTCTGAGTCTGCTGGGTATCCTGCTTCCTATGTAGGATCATTCTCTCCTTTTTAATAAATAATTTGAAAGATAGTAATGTTTCATTGACAGCAATGGACTAAGATCTTATGTTACATTATCAAGAATATTTTCTTTTTTTAACTTTTATTTAATAAATATAAATTTCCAAAGTACAGTTTATGGATTACAACGGCTTCCCTCCCATAACTTCCCTCCCCCCTGCAACCCTGCCATCTCCTGCTCCCTCTCCCATTCCATTCACATCAAGATTCATTTTCAATTATCTTTATATACAGGAGATCGATTTAGTATATATTAAGTAAAGATTTCAACAGTTTGCACCCACACAGAAACACAAAGTGTAAAATACTGTTTCAGTACTAGTTATAGCATTACTTCACATTGGACAACACATTAAAGACAGAGATCCCACATGAGGAGTAAGTACACAGTGACTCCTGTTGTTGACTTAACAATTTGACACTCTTGTTTATGGTGTCAGTAATCTCCCTAGGTTCTAGTCATGAGTTGCCGAGGTTATGGAAGCCTTTTGAGTTCGCTGACTTTGATCTTATTCAGACAGGGTCATAGTCAAAGTGGAAGTTCTCTCCTCCCTTCAGAGAAAGGTACCTCCTTCTTTGATGGCCCCATTCTTTCCACTGGGATCTCACTCGCAGAGATCTTTCATTTAGGTGTGTGTGTGTGTGTGTGTGTGTGTGTGTGTGTGTTTGCCAGAGTTTCTTGGCTTTCCATGCCTAAAATACTCTCATGGGCTCTTCAGTCTGATCCAAATGCCTTAAGGGCTGATTCTGAGGCCAGAGGGTTGTTTAGGACATCTGCCATTCTATGAGTCTGCTGTGTGTCCCACTTCCCATGTTGAATCATTCTCTCCCTTTTTGATTCTATCAGTTAGTATTAGCAGACACTAGTCTTGTTTGTGTGATCCCTTTGACTCTTAGACCTATCAGTGTGATCAGTTGTGAACTGAAATTGATCACTTGGACTAGTGAGATGGCATTGGTACATGCCACCTTGATGGGATTGTATTGGAATCCTCTGGCACATTCCTAACTCTACCATTTGGGGCAAGTCCAACTGAGCATGTCCCAAACTGTACATCTCCTCCCTCTCTTATTGCCACTCTTATATTTAACAGGAATCACTTTTCAATTAAATTCAAACACCTAAGAATAATTGCATGTTAATTACAGCTTTCAAAATGAATAAAAAATACATGTACATATTGAATGATGCAGCTAAGTTATTGTAAGAATGGATGTTACCTCTGATTCTTGCAATCCAAGAACAATTGCTTAGAAATGCTAAATATCTTTATTATTCAAGTATAGTACATATGAGATCAAAAATTAAAGACAATAATTATGTAAAGCTTTTAATAAATATGGTTATAGTTTAAATAACCAATTTTACTAGCTTTATTGCCTATAAAGCAGTTTGTTCCTAGAAAATTATGCATTTACTTCAAATAACCATCATTTGAAAAATTCATACCACAGAAACATGTTCCTTTTATGGTTGGCACAGCTATTTCATTAAGAAGCTATGTTTCACCTGTAATAAAATTTAAATTGTATTAAGAGTGTGTTAATATTTTCCTATCATTGATTTAATGACCTTGCTATCATAGTTTGTTCTGTTGCAGAACAATTGTGAAGTTATCTCCTTAGCTTTAATCATTTCAGAAGTATTTTATATTATTTTCTACTCTAAAACTAAAAAAAGCCAATTCAGCCAGAGCTATAAAAAATAGAAAAAAAAAAAAAAGAAAACCTTTGTGAACTGTGGCTGTACAGACATTAACTAAAACTATTCAGGATCTCTTAAGAATATAATTGGATTAAATTATTCATTATTCTTTTCCTTTCAAACTTTCAAAGTAAGTGCCCTAGTAGTACTTTTATTCGACATGAGATAACTTGTCCTATTGATCTTCATAGGCCCAAGTTTATGATTTTTCTAAGGTGAATTCAGCAAACAAATCTTAGGTTGTTTTACTAGAAAACATGCATGGCTTTAATAAAATCTCTTGAGATGTGTGATAATTGACATCTTTAAAGATGAATATCTTAAAGACTCATTTTTGCTTCTTCGTACTCATATTTTCTCCTGCTATCCATTTGTAGATCTCTCTGAGCATGCATGAACATTACACACATAAACAGTACCACACAAAATGAAACTAGTATTAAATACAGCACCATTAGTGTCCTATTAGCATCTATATCTTTCCATACTAAACTTGCACCTCTGGGTAAATCTCCTATCCAATCCTGCTCAATATTTCTGAAAATAAATGACAACATATTTTTGTCATAAATAAACAAAAGATGTTTTACTTTAAATAGTCACAAGACATCTCTCTTGTTCCTCCCTGACTCCAGTTTCCAGATGTGTAAAATTCAATAAGTAGAATGAAATACAATTAATTAATGTGCATTTATGTTATTGAACATTATTTGTTCAAGTAAATTATTTCAAGACATTTCACAACTGAATTAATACTAGTTTATATTAATGAAAATCATATTTCCTTTGACTTTAAATTATGGAAATTTTTCTTTGTGAAATCCTTTGAAGAAAAATGAACATCATTTTAAGACAAAATACTATGCATGAAACTGAATTTTGCAAGTAGAAAAAGTAAAGAGTGATTATAACTATAAAATTAAGTCGGAGCAGGTGCTGTGGCATAGTGGGTAAAGCTGCCACCTGCAGTGCTGGCATCCCACATGGGTGCAGGTTTGAGTCCCAGCTGCTCCACTTGTGATCCAGCTCTCTGCTATGACCTGGGAAAGCAGAAGATGGCCCAAGCCCTCGGGCCCCTGCACCCACATGGGAGACCCGAAAGAAGCTTCAGGCTCCTGGTTTTGGATCAGCACAGCTCTGGCCGTTGCAGCCATTTGGGGAGTGAACCAGCAGATGGAAGACCTTTTTCTCTGTGTCTCCCTCTCTCTGTCTGTGACTCTACCTCTCAAATAAATAATAAAATCTTTAAAAACATAAATTAAGTATATTCTTACTTTAGTTTTTAGTATTTCATTTTAATATTTCAGTTTTTAGTTTTGATTTAATTTTTTGACATATGAATCACATAAAATGGGAATTGATTGCTAATTTCTTGTCTGGAAATCTAGGTTTCAACTCCACTTATAACACTTCTAAATCAGGGGAATTCACCATTATGTTAGTCTTGGTAGGAGGCAAACCCTGTTTCTCAGGGAAGAAGGTAACCGTGTCACCTGATCATTTTAGTTAGGGTATGAGCACATTTCCTAGGCACAACCAGCTGATTATTCCTGTCTGAAATTTATGGCTTCCAAAGAGGGATGGAAAAGTATGTTTAATCAAGAAATTGTGCATTGAGCCATAAACTGCCTTGAGTTCAGTGAAAATGGGCTCTGGCGTAGTAGGTTAAGCCTCTGCCTACAGGCACCAGCATCTTATATGGGTGCCGGTTCAGTTCCAGGTTGCTCCACTTCTGATCCAACTCTCTGTTAATGGCCTGGGAAAGCACTGGAGGATGGCCCAAGTACTTGGGACCCTGAACCAGTGTGGGAGTCCTGGAAGATGCTCCTGACTCCTGGCTTCGGATCGACCCAGCCCTGACCTTTGCAGCCACTTGGGGAGTAAACTGACGGATGGAAGACCTCTTTCTCTGTCTCTCCCTCTCTTCTCTGTAACTCTGCCTCTCACATAAATGAATAAATAAATAAATGCTCTACCATGAACTTCTTTGAAAATCTGATGACAAATATACCTTCTTCCAGGAAAAACTAATGATTGAATTCATTTCTGTGGATTACGCAATACCATTGGCCTACTTAGGGATTCATGGATACCACGAATCCATAAGTTTGTATAAGTATACTGGGGAGACAAATCTATTTAGCCATATCTGCTAACAAAGCTTATCACCATAAGTTATATATGTAGACAAGAGACAAAGGCATTTTGGTAATTTCCATATTTCTTCCTCAATGATAAAGTCGTTTAAAGCATATATTCTCTCACAATGTATATGTTAATATTTCCAATAAGTTTCAGTAAGAAATAATCTCTTCTGTGTTACTTTCTAGTTGGTTTGAAAAGTTCCTTTGTGATGTGTTTCTTCTGGCAATATATTTATTTTAATTTCCAATAAGGAATTGGGATTTTTTTTACTCACTTTTAATTAATTTATAGTTATATGGATTATAATTAAAGTAGTCGTCAAATCTCTACTCTTTAAAATGTATTAAGACTTTCTTATTTCCTTTGCTATTCATGGCTATACAAATATGAAAGATATGTCTTTTTGGTAGCTGTGCTACAGATAAACGAAAGGAATAAGATACGCTCTATACATTTCTTATATCTGTAAATTTTACTGTTTATTTTCTCCTTGTCATTAATGTTATATCTTAGATCTCTAAATCGGACATCAAGGCAGATATTTGTGGCACACATGTGACTGTAGGGGCAGGGACAGGAGTTTGGCCAGGGATATGCAAGTTAGCCAGGCACCTACTCCTCTTAGAGAAGTGGAGGTCTACAAGATGGGCGTTTCAACCAGACAATCTGTGTTTTTGGAGTATATGATAAATTATGAAATGTGAGAAAATCTACTGCCCTACCTTGATTGCTGAAGAAAGAGATGTGGAGGAGGTTACAGGAGGAGTAGTCATTCTAGGTCACATAAAGAACAGATAGTTCATCTCAACTTAAGCCATCAATGGAAGCTTTTCTCATTTCTAGCAATAAGCAGCCAAAAAAGAATGGAGAAAAATGTCTTTCATCCATGAAAGTATCAGAACCATAAATTGTTTGGGAATAAATATAGCAATGAAGACAGAAGGTGTCTGTCTGTGAAGAAAACCGTAAAATCATGTTGAAATACAGAAGAAATAAGCTAATTGTAAGACATATCATGTCTGTACACAGGAAGACTGAATATCATAAAAATGTAAATAGGACTTGTGAAATACTGGAAATGGGATCGGTGGGTCAAACGGTATGTATATCTTTCATTTTGATAGTCATAATCACAATGCTCTTGAAACAGGCTGTGGAAATCACCTTCACCAAAAATTTCTCAATCTATTTTCTCACATCTTTTTCAGTAGTGTACAGTTAAATGTTTTAATCTTTTTAATCTCTGGAGACCCAGTAATTAAATGCTAACTTGATCATTTTATTTTTAATATGAATATAGTTTTATTGAATGACGATATATTTCTTGTCATATATTTAAAAATCATATGTGTTTCTTTCCCCTGAAAGCATTTCCCTTTTCATGTTTTTAGACTTTTTATTTCCATATCAAAAAATGTGCTTTTCAATAATTAAAACCGTTTGAACAAAAAATTGGCACTCTGATTAAACTGCGTTTTACAGCTTGCAGCCAGAGGGGAGATGGGGGAGGCAGTCATGGCCTTCGTTGTCAGTAGTTCTCTATTCTTTAATGTGAAAGGGGCAGCACAGTCTTTTAAACTTGATCCAGTCTTTTTGCATCTTACAAAGTGAAGCTGCTAAAAGAAGTAAAATAAGAAACTAACGCCTGTGGAATGTACAGGGCATATTGGTGGTGCATGCCTCATTACAATTTGCCTGCTTGCTTCTCCTGTTCAATTGTTTCTTTTGAAGGCAGTGGATTTTCCTCTTGTGTTTCTGTGTTTTTCAGTTTCACCTTACTGAATATCTTGATCTCAGCCATTTTGTATTTGTTTGACAGTTGCAGAGGAAGAAGAGCCAGGCCTGCAAATGAGCAAAGTCCAGTCTGCAAGTGGCCACTGCCAAATGCCCTGCAATCATTTTCTATTCTGTTAAATAGATTTACTTATTTGAAAGGCAGAGTTACAGAGGGGGAAGGAGATTTTCCATCCACTGGCTCATCCCTTCCCCACAAATGGTCACAACAACCAGGGCTGGGCCAGGCCAAAGCCAGGACCCAAGAGCTTCGTCCTGTCTGCCACACACGTGGATGCAGGGGCCCAAGCACTTGGACTACCTTGTCCTGATTTCCCAGGTTCATTAGCAGGGAGCTGAATCAGAAGTGGAGCAACTCAGACCCCAATCAGCGCCCATATGGGACTCCTGGATAGCAGGTGATGGCTTAACTGCTAAACCACAGTGCTGGTCTCTATAATCATTTTCTTATTCTGTGCCCATCACAGGTTTTTATGATGGGTCATGAGTATTTGTATAGACTCACAAAATGTATTTATATACAAAGGAACTACTCCTTGATCTAACATATGAATACAAATATTTTTCTCAGTTTTTATATTTATTTTGTATATATTAATATACTGTGTGTATTTTCCATGTATCCACAGTTTTTATACTATATTTTCTGGCTATTTTAGTTTCTTGTTAATTTATGTAGTTATTTTTGGCATGTGTTAAAAATTTTTTTATTATGACATTATAAACAAAAGCATTCTTCTGTACTTCTTTCTAATAGTTTTATGGTTCTGCTTTTTTGAAAACATTTGCCACTTTAATTCAACTATAATTGCATCAGAGATAAAGGAAATAGGAATCCAGTCCTAATTTATTTCTCTGGAAGTATATAAAATTGTGTCAACATCACAATGAGATCAATTCATCTTTTCCCACTGACTTAAAATGCCAAATTTATTTCATAATAAAATTTTGGAATTTTTTGGGAGAATTTTGGAAGAATTCTGAAACTATTTTTGGATTATTTTGTTCCTTGGTCTATATGTTTATGCACCAAAAACACATGATATTTTATATATGTGATATTTTATATTTATGTATTATATGTGGGATATTACATGTTTTATCTATATCTATATCTATATGGTGTGAGAGAGGGAGATATTCCATCACTGGTTCACTTTCCAAGTGCCCACAATAGCCAGGGCTGGGCCAGGTTGAGGTCAACAGGCCAGAACTCCATCTTGTTCTCCCACATGGATGACTTGAGCCATCATCTGCTGCCTTCCAGGATACATTATCAGGAAGCAGGATCCGAAGCAAAATATTTTAATTATAAAGTAGTGCTTAAGAATACACACCCTTGGGAGATAATCCAAATGCAATTCCTGGTTCTAACATTTAGCAATTGAGTATATCACTTAACCCACATAAGCATTAGTGTTCTTAACAGTAAATTGACATATTTATATCAACTTCATAGACTTCTCTGCCCACAGGAGTGTGATTGACTTAGGGACAGAGCAGGGTAGAAGTGCTTATGAGTTGAAGTCCCAAACAACTCTCAACCACTGATGGACAAATGTAAATGATAAATATTCCATATTTTTCAACATCCAGTGTGATAGCTCTAAGGTGTGTTCTAGGCAGTCTTTTAGAGAACATTAAGTGAGACAGAATCCCAGTTGTCAGCAGTGGTAACTTGTTCCTTACCAACATTACTTCTTTTTCTTCTTTTGCATCTCATTTCCCTTCCTCAGAGTGCTTCGTGTGATTAACTATGAAATAAATTGCCTGCGATGAAATATTTTTTTTAGGATATTCCTTGGGATAATCTAACTTAAAACATGTCTATCCAAACATTTAATTTCTCCATCAATAGCAAAGCCAAGTATTAATTTGTAGTGTCCAACTCAGTAATTATTTAATGGACTTAATACAAAAGCGAAAATAAATAAACAAATTTAATTTATTCATGTCACTGAAGGAATGTCTGCACCATCTTCTGTGATTTGAAGGTGCCCCCCCAAAAAATGAATGGGAAACTTAATTGCATTTTTAACAGTGTTAAGAGGTGGAAACTTTAAGATATGATTAGGCCATGAGGTCTCTGCCCTCTTGAGTGGATGAATGCCATTGTTGTGGCAGTGTGCTCATTATCACAGGCATAAGTTCCTTATAAAAGGACAAGGTCGGCCCCCTTCTACTCTCTCTCATCTTCTCTTTGCCTTTCTGCCATCTATGGTGGGAAGACACAGCAAAACTTCCTTTGCCAGATGTTGAACCCTTAATCTTGGGCTTTTCAGAATTGATTTCCAATGAATTTTTGTTCATTGCAAATTGTCCATTCTGTGATTCTCTGTTATAGAAGTACAAAACAGACTCAGAGACCATCCCATATGGGACATGAGCTGAAACTATTTCCAGTTAATGTCCTAGCACTTTTAATTTGGTTAACAGTGAAGTAATAGGAAATCGTATTATTCCAAAATTCCTTTCTGTCACGGTTTTTGTCATTTGGGAAATATCCACTTGATGGTGACACTGAAAAGATCAACAATCACACGTGGAAGATGTTTATAGTTAATATTCATGTTCATAGTTCACATAAATAACATGTTATACACAGTGCATAACATAAAAATGCATGTTAAGGTAATAAATGTTTGGCGGTTGGTATCAGGAATGAAAATGAAATAGTTTTTGTTTGATGGGATAATTGTATTCTATTTTAAGACTAATATATAGCTAGCTTTTCAAATTTGAAAGGCCAACAGACAGTCACATCCATTTTCTTCCTCTGTGGGTTATTACATGCAAGCAGAAAGGTACTTTTGCTTAATAAATGGCTTGTTTTTGTAATAATATAAATAAAATGGAAGTATCCGTATTGGGAGACTTATTTCACATGGCCGTTTGTGCAGTCAACTGATAAATAGTTTGAGGTGATTTATTTTTTCTAGTAAAAGCAGTCGAATGGAGGGGCTGAATTGTCTTGCTGTTAAAGGGAGTACCACCTACAGGCTTCCTTGCTTCTGCAAATTCTTACGAAGTGTTGTGTATGCAGTAGTATCAAAGACAGAGTGAAGTGCTGTCAGTAATTAAGGTAGTGAGTATAATACAGAAAGGTGAAACAAATAAATCAAATAATTGACAGAAGGCATAGGGCCTCTTTGAAAGAAAGATGATCCAATCTTAGTAGAATAGGCAACAGAGTTACCATATTAATGTAAAGCTTTTAATGGATTTGAAGACATATTTGCAAATGCTTCTCTCCTAACTGATTCTAATGGTTTCTCCAGGAAACAAACAAAAAACTTACTTAATCAAAAGGCAGAGAAAAAGAGAGATAGAGTAGAGAGAGAGAAAGAGATAGAAATAGAGACAGAGACAGAGATAGAGATAGAGATAGAGATAGAGATGACAGAGGCAGAGGCAGAGGTAGAGGTAGAGGTAGAGAGAGAGAAAGAGAGTGAGAGTGCTCCTATACATTGGTTCACTCTCCAAATGCCTGAGGTGGCCCCAGCTGGGCTGCTGCCAAGACCAGAGATAGAAAACTCAAACTAAGTCCCCCATATGGGTGGCAGGGAACCAACTACTTTAGCCATCACTGCTGCCTCCTAGATCCTACATTAGTAGGAAGGTGAAGTCAGTCACCATCCACGGTATCATGGGTATATGGTGTCTAAACTCCTAGGCCAATACCTGCCTTTCATGAAACTTTTTGATGAATCACTATTCCTTTACTAAGCTTTTATAGATACAGTAAGATATGGAAATGATGCAAAGCAACTGTTCATACTTCACCATGAGGCATTCATTATGCACACATGAATCCATTGAATTCAAAACCTACCATGCCCTGATGCTGGTACATGTAGCATAACTATGAAAAGGTCCCTACTCTCAAAGATCTTGTTCTAGAAGGGAAAATGAAGTGTAAATATGCATTTATAATTTATTATCTTAAGTAATATTATCTTGAGACAGTCCCTGGAATTAATTATCCCTATTTCATCCTGTAGTCCATAAAAAACATCTAGGCTAAGTTTCTGTTTTATAAATTTCTTTAGCCCCTACCTCTCAAGATTTGCTGGTTTAATTCCTTTTCTTTAGCCTGTTTTTCCAGTTTCCAATTTATTTAGCTTTTCCTGCCCAACCTTTTAGATTCAGTATTTGTTTATAAAATTTTACTTTCTTCATTCTACACTGAATATTATCTTTCCAACTAGTTGCCTTGAGGGGGTGACTGTGAAGCCAAGGATAAATAAATCACTTTTAAAGAATCATTTTTTTTTATTTCTCACGTCCATATCCATCTATTAATACTCATTGATCTACCTTCAAAATGTATTGAGAATCTCAACATTTCTCAGCAACTTTGTGATATCATCTTGGTCTTAGCAGTGATAATCTCTAACCTAGAATACCACAGTAGTTACAGAACTCAACCTATAGGCTGATCCTTTCCCCTGCAGAAAATCTATCCTAAGTAGATAATCCAGAATGACACTTTATTTAAATTGCACAGTTATTAATTGCTCACCATGATGCTTCGGAGTAGTTATTATAGAATGACTAAATCTAGCTAATTAATGTACACATTACATTATGTAGTTAATTTTGTGGTGGTTTGGGGGAATGAGGAAATTTAATATGGTCAGAATTATCCTGTTAAATATTAAATCAGATTAGTTGACGCTTTTATTGAAACCTTCTAAAAGTTTCCCACTTCACTGAGAATAAAATCCAAAATGTTTTTAAAAGATATTTATGTATTTGAAAGAGAGATCTTCCATTCACTAGTTCACTCCCCAAATGGCTGCAATAGCCAATTCTGAACAGGCTGAAGCCAAGATCCAGAAACTAGATCCAGGTCTCCTAGGAGCATAGAAGGAGAGCATGTACTTGGGACATCTTCCTCACCTTCCCAGGAGTATTATCAGGAAGATGGATCAGAATTGGTGCCTCAGGAACTTTAACTGGTGCTTCATTATCTGATGCTATTGTCACAAGTGGTGTCAACAACACTGAAAAGCCAAAATCTTTAAAGAGGTGTACACATTCCTATAAGGTTGCTACTTCTCTGACTTCATATCCTGATCACCTTCTCCTAGCTCAAGTGTTTGAAAAGACATCAAGAATATCTTCTGAATTTTGCAGGATTGTTGTATCTTGTTTGTTCTTCTGAAAAAGAATTTTTCTTTGTACACTCAAAAAGTGAGAATGGGATTTACTTATCACGGTTACACAACTGAGAACATGACTTTAGGAAATAGCAAGATATTTACTGGCCAAAGATAGTTATATATGGTGGGCCAAATAATGTCAATCCAAAATTTCCAATTTCTAATTCAGAAATCCAGGAAAATCTTTAAAAGACTTTGAATCTATGATTAACTTAAGGATTTTGAGACAAGGACCTGAACTTGAGTTATACAGATGAGGCCAATGTAACCTCTAGGTTTTTTAAAAGAGAGACAGGAAAGATGAGATAGAGACATTTGATGATGGAAGCAGAAATCAGAGAGATGTTCTAATTCTGGCTTTGATGATGTATGAAGGAGACTATACATAGATCAGGGAATGCAGACAATCCCTACAACCCCTTGATGTTTCAGAAGGAATGCAGCCTTGTCAACATCTTTATTTGGGATATTTCTGCTCTCCAAAAGCATAAGTTTAAAAATTCCCATATTTGAAATCACTATGTAATTTGTTACAACAGCAACAGAAAAGTAATACAATGTGTCCATATACTCAAGCAAATAAGAATATAGGACATTGTTATTCAAGAAGAAAAGAGAATACAGAATGCCTGTTTTCTGTTTATATTGATCCATGTATGTTTTATTAATGTTTATGAAATTAGAATTTAATTGCATACAATTACATAAGATGTTAGTATTTCTGCAGCTTCCATCAAAACTCCAAATAATTAATCTTTTCTCTTTGTATTAATATGAGAAATCAAATAACAATTGTGTTGTAGTTATCATTGTGATCTTTGACTTGCTGTGATCTTGAGAATCTGATGTATCAACAAATTCATTTTTTAAAAAAAACTTTAAGATATATTAATAGGATAAATTTAAACATCTTTTTTTTATTTGACAGGTAGAGTTACAGACAGTGAGAGAGACAGAGAAAGGCCTTCCTTCCGCTGGTTCACTTCCCAAATGGCCGCCGCGGCTGGTGCTGCACCGATCCGAAGCCTGAAGCCAGGAGCTTCTTCCTGGTCTCCCATGCGGGTGCAGGGCCCAAGCACTTGGGCCATCCTCCACTGCCTTCCCAGGCCACAGCAGAGAGCTGGACTAGAAGAGGAGCAGCCGGGACTAGAACCCAGTGCCCATATGGGATGCTGGCGCTGCAGGAGGAGGATTAACCTAGTGAGCCACGGCACCGGCCCCTAAACATCATTTTTAAAGATACATGTACAATGGAATTTTCCATCAGTATTTGAGACTAAAGAGTAAAATAACAAGAATAGATTACATGGGGGATGGACACTGTGGCTGCTCCAATTCTGATCCAGCCTCCTGCTAAGGCATATCCTGAGAGGCAGCACATGATGGCCCAAGTACATGAGTCTATGCCACCCTTATAGGAGAGTTGGATAGAATTCCTGGCTCCTGGCTACTGGCTTTGGCCTGGCTCAACCTGAGCTTTTAAAGACCTTTGAGAAGTGATCTGGCAGATGGAATCAATCTCGCTCTCTCTCGCTCGCTCACTCGCTCTCTCTCTCTCTGCCATTCTGCTTTTCAAGTTAATGAATACAAAAACTTTTTTAAAAAAATAATAGATCATACTTACTGGGCCACACAGTATTTTAAGTGCTTTCCAGATGTGATTTTACTTATTTTCTGAAATAGGCCTTGGGGATAATAACTACTAATATCCTCAATTTATAGATGATGAAAATGAGGCTCAAAGTAGTTAATTAACTTGTCAAGCATCTCACAGCTAGTAAATGTCTGATACCCGATTCCGATACACTGTGTGTGCTAGTGTAAATGTGCTTATGTTTGACTTTTTATTGAAATATACAATGCACAATTAAGTATGCTAATCTTAAGTGTATAGCATGATTAAATCTTATAGATTTATACCTACCCATGAAACTGCTTCCCTGCTCAAGGCACAGAATATTTCTGGAACTTCAAAAGCTTCCTCTCTGCCCTTAATCAATATTAACTCAGGAATGATCACTGTACTTATCACTGATAGTGATATGTCAATTACTTTTGCTTGTTCTTGAATCTCATATAACTAAAATCAGACACTATATACTGCTTTCTTTATCACATCCATTGCACTACAACTTATTTTCACATTGATCCATGATGTGCATATCATGAATGCTTTTCCTTATATTGTTCTGAATATCCCATCCTATTTATCCATTATGCTATTTTTGAATATTTGGTATTTTTTTTAAATTTGATGCCTTCACAAATTAAGTTGCTATGAATATTTTATTAAATTTTAGTTTTTAGTTATTTCAAGATGGCACAACAGATAGAGAAAAAGAGAAAGGGGCAGAGGGAGAAAGAGAAAGACAGAGATGGGAAAGAAAGAAATCTTCCATCCACTGAATCACTCCCCAAATGCCTGCAACAGCCTGAGCTGGAGCAACCGAAGGCAGAGGCCAGGAACTCAATTCAGGTCTTTCACATGAGAGAACAAGTAATTGAGCCATCATATGTTGCCTTCCAGGGTCTAAACAGGAAAGAAATTGGAATTGGGAGCAAGGAGCCAGGAATTGAACCCAGGTACTCGAAAATGAGATGTGGGCATCCCAGACAGCATCCCAATCAATGCACCAAATGCCCACTCCTACTATGAACATTTTTGTATGTGTTTTGGTTGAAATGATCACTGATTTCTCTTGAGTATATAAGCTAGGACCAGAATTTCTAGATAATGGTATAAGTGTAGATACTGCTAAACAGTTTTCTTTTGTCTCTTTTTTTTTCTTTTTTTTTTTTTAAGAGGAGAAGTAACTTGCCTGAGGTCACAAAAAAGGTTTATTTTATCTTAATTTGAAAGATAGATCTATTTATTTATTTATTTATTTATTTATTTATTTCACAGACACAATGATGAGGAGAGAAAGAGAGAAACAGACAGAGTGAAAGAAATCTTCCACCTGCTGTTTCATTCTTCAAATAGCAGCAACAGCCAGAGCTGGGCCAGGCTGAAGGTAGAAGCCAGGAGCACCAACTGGTTCTTTCATGTGGGTAGCAGAGTCCCAAGGACTTACGCCATTTTCCGTTGCTTTCCCAGGTGCATTACCAGGGAGCTGTGTCAGAAGTGGAGCAACTAGGACTTAAACCGGCACTCTGATATGGGATGCTGGCATCATGTCAAAAGCTGTGGCTTAACTTGGAGCACCAAAAACACCAGCCTTGGTCAAACAATTTTTTAAAATATTTGTGGCCGGCGCCGTGGCTCAATAGGCTAATCCTCCACCTTGCGGCGCCGGCACACCGGGTTCTAGTCCCGGTTGGGGCACCGGATTCTGTCCCAGTTGCCCCTCTTCCAGGCCAGCTCTCTGCTGTGGCCTGGGAGTGCAGTGGAGGATGGCCCAAGAGCTTGGGCCCTGCACCCGCATGGGAGACCAGGAGGAAGCACCTGGCTCCTGCCTTCCGATCAGCGCGGTGCACCAGCTGCAGCGCGCCGGCCACGGCAGCCATTGGAGGGTGAACCAACGGCAAAGGAAGACCTTTTTCTCTGTCTCTCTCTCTCTCACTGTCCACTCTGCCTGTAAAAAAATATATATATATATATTTGTATCAATTTGTACTCTTGTCAGCAATGTATGAAATCTTACAGTTGCAAAATGCAAACTCTCGACCACTATACTATACTGTCAGTGTCACAACAAAATAATTTCACAACAGGAATTTTTGTAATTACCTAGCTTTCAGGCTGTGCTCTCCATCTATGGTAAGTTCTTTTTTTATCTTCATCTGCACTCACTTATAGGATGATTATGGTATTCAGATTATTGGTTGACTAGAGAGCTCACCAATCAACAAAGAAAGCTTTGCATTTGCACTCACTGAACAAATATAGTTGAGCACTCACGGACAGGACAAGGCATAGGATAGGTGCTGAACTGGGCTGAACAGACTTGGTGTTTGCATTTATGGAGCTCAACAGTTCTAAGTGAGGCAGACAAGTAACAAACACAGAGAAAAGCAAACGTTTCCATAGTTTTGCATGAGAGTGCTTCCAACATAGACTTGGGGATGTCAGGGACAGTTTCCAAAAAGAATAGATCTCCATCTTAAAGGAAATCACAGCCCACAGCCTTTACCACCCTAACTAGGACACAGTTTCTTGTGAAAGATGTGTCATAAATAATTACACAGAAACAACAAGCCAAAATAGTAGTAATCACTATAGGGAAAGTAGAACATACAGTTAATTTATTTATCTTACATTTGAAAGAAGGCTGGCACTTAACTAGATGAAAAGGTAATATATGGATACACATGTTTCATGAAGAAGGACTGTCACATGCACATGGCCAGATGCAAGAAAGTGTATTGTGCAGACAGGAAATTACACGTAGCTTAGTATCAGTGAAGTGTAATGGTTAAAGCAGAGAGTGTGAAGGGATGAGGCAGATGGAACTAATAGAGTACGAATTACATAAGCCCCTGTAATGGAAAATCATTGAAAGGTTTAAAGTACAGGACTTATATAATCGAGTTTATACTTCAGAAAAATCATTAGAGCTGTAATGTAGAGCACTAATCATATGGAAGCAAAACGAGATTCAAGCATTCTAGTTAGATTGCAATAACCTCAATGAGAGATGATGGTCTAGACTAGGGTAGACCAATGTAGTCAAAGATATATTAATGGATTCAATATACTTCTGAGGTAGAACTAGAAGTACGTGACTACTGCTTGCATACAGGGTTAGAGGGAAAGGGGGGAATAATCTCTGGCTCCAAGATTGCAAGGTTAATCAACTATATGAATATTGAGTCTGAACACAAAGAAAAGAAAGAGAAATGAGTTTTGGGGGAAAGGTAACTCACTCTTTTTGGGACAAAAAGAGGGGTTGTATATTCCCTGTCCTACCTCTGAATGTATGTATCATTGATATAGACAGTCCTTAAGCACACAGACAGTTTCCTTGAGTGTCTGTGTCTCCTTACTTCTCCATTGATCTTTCATGTCCAGTCCACTTCAAGGTAGCTCAGAAGTGCTGGAGAATTCACCATACCAAAGGCAATTAGAAAACAAGCACACTGGCAGATAAGAATGTATGAGTGCTTTCCATAACCTGCATATGAGTCAAACATGACAGAGCCAGCAAGGGTGTCTTAGATATAATAACCAAGAGAATACCTGGAGGGACAAGGGGACGCTGTGAAGGAAAGAGGCAATTGTATTGCCAGATGCCTTGGCACTATGGGAGGAGTTGCAATTAACCAACCAGAATAGATAGCATTTATTCTTTCAAAGTGTATTTATGTGTATATCAAAGAGCATTAAAATAAGAGAAACATATATACATACATGCACAGAGAGAGAGAGAGAGAGAAAACCTCCATCTACTAGTTCACTCCCCAAATTCCCTCAACAACCTAGATTGGTCCAGAATGAAGCCAGGGAGCAGAAACTCAATCTGGGTCTTCTGTGTGGGTGACAGGGATCAAAATATCCAATTACCTTCTGCCTCCCAGGGTGCACATCAGCAGGAAACTGGAAACAGAAATGGAATCAGGACTCAAACCCAGTAACTCTGACATGGGACAGAGGAGTCCCAAGGGGCATCTGAACCAAGGGTCATACACCCAGCCCAAGTCCTCAGCCATGGGCCTGGGAAGAATGAGAGCCAGTCCCAGAGAATATAAGAAAACCAACTGTAAAATTGTCAGTCACATAAAAGCTTTGTTACTCTTACCTCTTCAGTTTTCTCATGCTCAAATTTTGGAGGGGAAAGAAAATGAGAATAATCACTAGGAGAGAAGGAAAATGAATACTGTGTGGGGGAAAAGATGAAAGTAGCCAGCATGCATGGCCCCATCTGTATTGCAAGAGTTTAGCTTTCAGCAGGCCCACTGTGTTGCTAATATGTGGGACTGGATACTTTAGTTAGTAACTGAAATTCATTGTGTGACTGAAGAATGATCAGAACTCTCATGTTGCTAGTTTGAAGGTGTTGTCTAACTGAATGAAATATAAAGGTACAAGGGTTATATATTAGAGGTAGTTTATGATTACATAGCATTTATAATGTCACCTTTACAGAGAGAGAGAGAGAGAGAGAGAGAGAGAGAGAATTTTTCCACCCACTGGTTCACTCCCCAGATGCCGGCAAAGGCCAGAACTGAGCTGATCTGAAGCCAGGAGCCAGGAGCTTCCTCCAGGTCTCCCACGTGGGTGCAGGGGCCCAAGGACTTGGAGCATCTTCTATCGCTTTCCCAGGCCATATCAGAAAGCTGGATCAGAAAAAGTGGAGCAGCTGAGACTCAACCACCACTGCAGGCAGTGGCTTTACCTGCTACGTCACAGTGCTGGCCCTCTCACAGATTTATAAGAGAAAGTATCAGAACATTTTGTAGTATTTTGGAAAAATAAACAGTATAAATAAATGTAAATAATGTATTCAACAAGCACATTTAAAATTTTTATATATACTTCTATATTCCTTTATGAACAGGCGGTAGCAATCCACATTATTGACAAATTAATTAATTTTAGTGCTCCTATAATTCTAGGCACTACATCTACATCCATTTTTTACTACTACAAATGGTACTGTAAACATATAAAACTCTCTACATACACACTCTACACATACACAGCCACACACACACATGTGTATATCGATTCATGCCCTTGTTTGTGGAGTAGGGTAGACTTTTAGAAGTGGAATAAAGGGGTAAAGCATCATGCACATTTTAAATTTTTATATATCCTGCTATATTCTTTTATGAAGAGGGGTTACTAGTCTACATTATTGACATTTTAAAATAAATCTACAAATCCTTAGATGCTCCTTTATTTAAAAAGAGGAACCCCAATTTTGCAACTTTGGATATGATTATACTTCATAACTATCTTCCAAAAAATAGAATGTGAAAAAATTGCTGCTGTGTGATTTCTGCCGTGTGATTCATACCATAAAAGGCATTGGGTTTTCTGGTCTTTCTCATATCACTCTTTCTGCAGGAAGTCAGATGCCACAACACCTAATACAAGGATTTTCCCTGGTAGTGTTTGAAAACAGTCTTCATCTTAAACCCTGGGGAACAACAATCCTTCTATTATTATGTTGTAAATTTAATAAGGAAACCTGGAACTAAATAAATATGATCCTGGCTCATTTTTTCCAACACGTAAATATTGAGTTTTTCATATGTAGTCTGTGGATCACTTTTCATCTTTTCACTCATTCTCTTGAGAACTTCATTTAATCTTTAGCTCTTACCTCACTCAATTGCCTGCTTAATACCTACTTGGATGTTTAGTACTCATTACTAAAGTATTCTGCCAAAACCAAATTTCTGTTCCCTTCCTTATATGGATACATTTGCTGTTTTCTACATCTTAGTAAATGCTGGCCCTATCTTTCCACTTGCATAGTGAGATAACCTGGAATCACCTTGATTCATTTCATACATGACATTTAATTCATCAGCGAATCCCATCACTCCACACTGTCATGCAAGTTCCTCTCTCAGGAGCTTTTAATGAAATTGTTCTTTATTGTGAATCTATGAGAGGACACTGATATTCTAAACTTTTTTGCCCAGTAAATTCTCACTGAAATGGAGATCTACCATCTTCTATGGCTAACCATAGACACAATGTTGTACAGCAAATATCTAGAATTTCCTCACTTTGCGTATCTGATCAGCATCTTTCCATCTCCCCCTTCCTCCACCTCCATAAACAGTCTTTCTACTCTCTTTTTCCATGAGTCTATCCCATGAGCACAGAATCATTCAGTAGTTGTGCTTCTGTAATCAGTTATTTTGCTTAGTAGAATGTCCTCTATATTCATTCATATCACAACCAGCAGGGTTTCCTTGTTTTCAATGGTGAATAATAGTCA
The DNA here is from genome assembly GCF_964237555.1 of Oryctolagus cuniculus. Taxonomy (NCBI): domain Eukaryota; kingdom Metazoa; phylum Chordata; class Mammalia; order Lagomorpha; family Leporidae; genus Oryctolagus; species Oryctolagus cuniculus. Next base: position 63,928,714 of record NC_091453.1, read on the forward strand.
CACAACCATATATGCTAAGTCCTCTTCAGGCATTTGTCTAGAGATGGACATTTAGGTTGTTTCTGTATTTGAATTGGCTATTGAGAAATAAATGCTGGAATTTATGAGTCTTATGGTAATTCTACTTTTAATATTTTGAGGAAAAACCATTCTGTTTTCCAAAGTGTCAGCAACATTTTCCCTTCTCACATACAATGTATAAAAGTGCTAATTTTTCAAGATCCTCTTCAACTTTCTGTAATAGTTATACTAACAGGTATGAAGTGATATCTCAGGAAGCTACAAGCAAATGCCCATCCAATTATTTTTATTTTTATGTAAGAAATATTGCTAATTTTGATCATTCCACTTCTTTTTATTTTTGCAGCTGGTCTAAAACATATTTTGCTACTTATCTTCAAATATAAGTCAAAACACTTTTATTGATAATATTAATTACAAAGCAGTATTTTAACAGTTACACTTTTCACAATTTCCAGAAAAAAAATGCATAGCTTTAGAAATGTTGCGACTGAAAATTCCACTCGATTTACAATTCCTATCCACTAAAATTTTTCAGTGATATATGTTGGGTGTGACCTGCAGAGGGATGACTCATTCTGATTTAAAAAGAAAATCTTTTGAATTGTCTCTATTGCAGCTTATTAATTACTTTAGCAGACGTGTTTTGTTCCTTTAGTTCCTCTGGAGGTTTAAATACCACACAACATATGTCAAATTTTGGCAATCATGTTTACAGAAGTTTAAAAATATTTTGAGCAGTTGTGCATGAAAGTATTTAATGTCTCTCATGAGAGGAAATGCTAACAATGTTTTAACCACATAAAACCACTTTCTATGAATACATTTTTTATTTCACAAGAAGGAACTGAATTAAGTGTCAGATTTAAAACTTTAATTAAAAATTGACCAAACAACATTACATTTCTATTAGCACAGAAAAATAAAAAACAGAACACCAACAAATTTTTGTTTAATAAAATTAGAATCTTTAAAAAGTGAAATTAATTTACTTAAAATTTTATACACATGTGATCATGAGAGGGATGCAATAAATAAATTGTATCACATGGCTTAAATGATAAGAAAAGCATACTTGAAAGTTAGCAATTTTTTTTATCACAAGTCAGTTAATGGCATAATTAATGAAACAGATAGTTTGACTCTTTTTTTAAAAGATTTATTTTTATTTGAAAGGCAGAGTTACTGAGAGACAGACGGAGAGAGAGAGAGAGAGACCGTTCATCAACTGGGTCACTCTCCAAGAGACCACAACAGCCAGAGCTGAGCCCGCCTGAAGCCAGTAACCAGGAGCTTCCTTTGGGTCTCTCAAGTGGGTTCAGGGGCCCAAGGACTTGGGCCATCTTCCACTGCTTTCCCAGGCCATAGCCGTGAACTGGATTGGAAGTGGAGCAGTTGGGACTCGAACCAGCACCTATGTGGGATGCCAGCACTGCAGGGAGTGGCTTTACCTGCTATGCCACAGCACCGGTTCCGTGACTCAATTTGTTATACAAAGGAATTAATTTTATCTCAATCTGACCATATGAGAATATTATTACATTAAATGATACCATATATGGAAAAAAATCTCTTCTAGCTTTAAATTTGACAATTCAGAATCACTGATATCTTATGTGGAAAATGTCAATGTTGATAAAATTAATATAAGGTAGAAACTGGTTCCCTTCCTCTAGTATGTAAATAACTGTAAATTTGAGTTAATTGTGCTTAGTTAAGAAAATTGAAAAAACTATAGGAAGATAATGAATATATTTCTATTTTATTAGCATATCACAATATCTGACACCTAGTAAATTCTTATTAACTGTTGAATGAATTTATTAATGGCAATGTCATTGTTGACAAATAAAATAAAATCTCATCACAAATATTAGATAACAAAATCTTCATATTTTTCTTTGTTAGTCATAGAGTAGCAAGATATAAAGTCCTAGGATGGATTATTATTCTTTTGAAAAATATATTTTATTTCATGAAGAATTGTATCATCGTTTTTTTGTAAAGTTTTGAGACATATATTAAGTTGATATGTTCTTTGAGATACTCATGACTACTAATCCTTAGCTCTTGGAGAAATAAAAAATTTAAATTTGAAAATTTTATTGAACCAAAAACCAATTCTGAGACCCAGAAGGCATAGAAGATTGATTTTATCTCTTTAATACTTTAACAATACATTATCTGAGATATAATGGGAGGGGAAAAATGGTTCATTCTTTCCTTTAAATTATGAGTAGGAAGCATATAATCATGCAGAATTGGCATAGTGTATCAAATCACACAAGACTTCAAGTAAAATTTATCTCATTTATATATATCAATCATTGATCATCCATTCGTATATCTGTTATCTATTATCCATCTAAAGAAAATTATTTTGGCACTCCAAAGAATACTACTGTAAGCAAATTGGTACATATTTCCTCATACTGGTGCTTCCTTTTGAATAATTCCTCCCAAATAGAATCATTGTATCAAATACCAAGAATTCATATGATACTGTTTTGTCAGGCATGAAGAAATACTCCTAGCCATGGCCAAGAACTTCTTTTTGGAAAATAGTTGCTTTCCTGTACTTGTAGAGTCCTTTCCACTGGACAGAACTGAAGTGGCCTTAACTAAATAGAACCCCTGTTTTTTTTTAACTTTTATTTAATAAATATGAATTTCCAAAGTACAGTTTATGGATTACAATGGCTCCCCCCTCCCCATAACTTCGCTCCCACCTGCAACCCTCCCATCTCCCCTCCCTCTCCCATTCCATTCACATCAAGATTCATTTTCAATTCTCTTTATATACAGAAGATCAATTTAGTATGAATTAAGTAAAGATTTCAACAGTTTTAACCCACACAGAAACACAAAGTGTAAAATACTGTTTGAGTACTAGTTATAGCATTACTTCACATTGTACAACACATTAAGGACAGAGATCCTACATGAGGAGTAAGTGCACAGTGACTCCTTGTTGTTGACTTAACAAATTGACACCCTTGTTTATGGCATCAGTAATCACCCGAGGCTCTTGTCATGAGTGGCCAAGGCTATGGAAGCCTTTTGAGTTCACCGACTCTGATCTTATTTAGACAAGGTCATAGTCAAAATGGAAATTCTTTACTATGCTGCCTGTCTCTTGTAAAAGTGTTAATTTCACAGATTGGGGTCTTGATAATCAGTTTTTTCTTTGGAGTCCCACTGTAAATCGAACTAATTATATTAATTTGAAGGATCAAAATTGTGTCCTTGAGAATTTTCTTTACTGTACTTTTAAAGACCCTCCACTATCACTTCTGTGTACCGTGTACAACCGCACTGCAAGACTACTCTTACTTCTGTTCCAAATGCACATGAATTTCTGGGCCAGCAGTGATTTGCAAAGATTAGTTTGTATAGAATTTCTTTGGCCACAAGACTGAAATGAGGCAATCATTTACAAATAGTAAAGACATCATTTCTCCTTAAAATATTGTATAGCAAGAGAACCTTAAATTGAGAAAACAAAAGGAAGGCATCGTTAGAAAAAAATAAAACTATGAGGAGTAATTAAGTGAAAGTAGCAGAATGGAGAAAGAAATAAAAAGTCAATTCTAGCTTTAAAGAAAACAAAAAATACGTGATTCAGGTCAAAAGAAGAAGCAGGAAAAAGCTTTGACTTTAGAACCTTATGTACACTCACATTGTACACGGTAATTTACATATCACACACATTGGGCTTTCCATCATGAACTGAATGACATTATCCTCATGCTTAAGAAGGCACAGGCAATAAAACAATACTATTAGAATACATTAGCAACATGGTATCATTAAAGATTATTTAAGTCTTCAGGGGTGGATGTTTAGCTGAGTGGTTAAGAGGCCCACATCGCACATTGGACTGCCTGGGTTCAGTACCCAGCTCTGACTCATGACTCCAACTTCTGCCAATGCAGACCATGGGAGGCAGCGATGATGGTTCATGTAATTAGGTTCCTGGCACCCATACAGGAAAACTGAATGACACTCTTGGAACCTGGGTTTGACCTGCACAACCCCAGCCATTGTAAGCATATAGGGGAGTGAACCAGGGGAAGGGAACTCTTTCTCTCTCTCTCTCTCTCTCTCTCATAAGTAAACAAAAGGCAAGATAACAATAACTAATGTTTTCAAAAAGTTTTCAGGTATAGCTTATATTCCAGAATTTATGTACTTCGAGATATTCAAATACTGATGTTCACAATTCTCAGTATTGATATGTCTACAAAAGACCAATAAATCCACTAAGAGGTCAGTATAGGTTGTTAAGAGCAGGGATGTTAGTCTGACTTAAACCTTAGTTCTGCTGTGTGGCCTGGGACACATGAATTGTTTTCTTTGAATTTCGCTTTTCTTGTTAGTAAATCTAGGATAATAATATCTACTTACAGGACAATAATGAGTTAATTTATATGGAATATTCAACACACTAGTCAATACAAATTAAGTGCTTTATAAATTGTAACATTTGTTAACTTCTACATGGCTAACACTGCTTTAAGTACCATAAGAGATATAAATGGTTTTCTGTGCTCCAGATTCACAGTATTCAGTGGACATATAATGGAAGATACATATGTAATTTATCCTTTTAAAGATTTATTTTTATTTATTTGAAAGACAGCATTACAGAGAGAGGTTGAGACAGAGAGAGAGGTCTTCAATCCACTGGTTCATTCCCCAGATGGCCACAACAGCCAGAGCTGCACCTATCCGAAGCCAGGAGCCAGGAGCTTCTTCTGAGTCTCCCACACCGGTACAGAGGCCCAAGGACTTTGGCCATCTTCTATTGCTTTCCCAGGCCATAGCAAAGAGCTGGATCAGAAGAGGAGCAGCCAGGACTCGAACCAGCACCCATATGGTGGCTTAACCCAGGCCAGGGCTTTAACTCACTGTGCCACAGCACAGGCTCACATTTTTGTAGTGCTAATTAAGTGCAGTAGCCTGTTTTTGTTACTATAGCAAATACCTGAGCCTAGGTTATTTGTCAAGGAAATAAGTTTCTACTGGTTCATGATTCCTTTCTTATGCTTTCTTTTAATTTTTACAATGACATATTTTCAGTTTATTTTATAATTATAAGCTTAACCCTCCACTAAGTAGAGTATTCAATAAATACAAGAAGAAAAATACACTGCTATGTCAAAACATATTACCTATTTTTAGAGAACGTTACATATTCTCCTGAAAAGAAAGCATATTCTGTTTTTGGTTAGCGTTTTCTATATTCCTCTCATATCTATTTTTTACTTATTAGGTCTCTTGTTCACTAGTTATATTTTATCTTATGTATTGGTTTATTCATTATCAAAAAAGTAGTTATAAAAAACAGTTATAAAATTCCTTTAATAGTCTTCTATATTTTCATGTAAAATTAAACTTCTTTTTAAGTGTTTCTCAATTTCATCGTAGTGAACTTCCTTTAGTAATTGTTGTATGGCAGATTAACTAGTAACAGCTTCTGTTATGATCCCTTTCTTTCAAAACTGACTATGACATCCTACTGCCTTCTAACCTCTTTGGGTTCTAATGAGAAATAAGATCTTACTATTATTTAAGTTCACCTTTCTATGATGAAGTGATGCTTTCTTGCTACTTTTAGGATTTTTCCCTTTTTATTTTGCTTTTCAAGGTTTGATTATTATGTGCCTAGTTGTTCTTTTTGAGTTTATCCTCATGGTATTAATGAGAGATCAGCCCTTGTCCCTGGTTCACATAAAAATAATGAGGACAAGGTTTGGGGGTAAAGTTAGAGAATAGGATAGTCTTTTGAAAGATGTGGTGGTAGCTGAGCTGTGTGAGTAAAAAAAAAAGTATATGTTTTCTCTGACATGTAGTAGTTAATATATATGTTCTAGTACCATTGGTTGAACTCTGTAATTAACACACAATTATTCTTAGGTGTTTAAATTTTAACTGAAAAGTGATCCCTGTTAGGAATTTGGAAAACATTATGCTGAGTGAAATAAGCCAATCCCAAAGGGACAAATACCACTTGTTCTTCCTGATAAGTGACAACTAACTGAGCACCAAAAAGGAAACCTGTTAAAGTGAAATGAACACTATGAGAAACAGTGACTTGATCAGCCCTCACCCTGACTGTTGATGAGCAACTTAATATGTTATCCCTCTTAGTATTTTTTTTGTTTGTTCTACTTAATACTTTTGGTTGAATACTGTAATCAATACACAATACATCTTAAGTGCTGAAACTTAACTGAAAAGTGATCGCTGTTAAATATAAGAGTGGGAATAAGAGAGGGAAGAGATGTGCAATTCGGGACATGCTCAAGCTGACTTACCTCAAACGGTAGAGTTAGAAACATACCAAGGGATTCCAATTCCAATTCAATCCCATCAAGGTGGCATGTACCAATGCCATCTCACTAGTCCCAGGGATCAATTTCTGTTCACAATTGATCATAATGATAGGACTAAGAACCAAAGGGATCACATAAACAAGAATAGTGTCTGCAAATACTAGCTGATAGAATCAAAAAGGGAAAGAATGATCCAACATGGGAAGTGAGATACACAGCAGACTCATAGAATGGCAGATGTCTTAAACAGCACTCTGGCCTCAGAATCAGCCCTTAAGGCATGCGGATCCGGCTGAAATGCCCATGAGAGTATTTCAGGCATGGAAAGCCAAGACACTCTGGGAAAAAAAAAAAAACAAAACACCTAAATGAAAGATCTCCGCAAGTGAGATCCCAGTGGAAAGAACGGGTCATCAAAGAAGGAGGTACCTTTCTCTGAAGGGAGGAGAGAACTTCCACTTTGACCATGGCCTTGTCTAAATATGATCAGAGTCGGTGAACTCAGGGGGCTTCCATAGCCTTGGCAGTTCATGACAAGAGCCTAGGGTGATTACTGAGGCCATAAACAAGAGTGTCAATTTGTTAAGTCAACAACAGGAGTCACTGTGCACTTACTCCTCATGTAGGATCTTTGTCCTTAGTGTGCTGTACATTGAGATTTAATGCTATAACTAGTACTCAAACAGTATTTTTCACTTTATGTTTCTATGTGGGTGCAAACTGTTGAAATCTTTACTTAATGTATGCTAAACTGATCTTCTGTATACAAAGAGAAACGAAAATGAATCTTGATGTGAATAAAAGGGGAGAGGGAGTGGGAAAGGGGAGGGTTGCGGGTTGGAGGGACATTATGGCGGGGAAGCCATTGTAATCCATAAGCTGTACTTTGTAAATTTATATTCATTAAATAAAAGTTAAATATATATATATATATATATATATATATAATGCGAACAATGTACAGGAATGAAACAGACATCTTGAGATTGCATTGTTGTATTTAGTCTTTATTTGCACTCCTGAGAAACTGTGGTCTTTCTATTTTTACTTGCTAAATATTATGGGTACTGGGGCTTTAAGCCTGTGATTTTAGAATGGACTGAAACTATGCTTGTTTACAAATTAAAGGGAAAAAAAAGAAGGGAAGGAAGGAGGGGGATTAAGGGAGGGAAAGAGAGAGGGAAGGAAATATGCTTATCTTCTTAGAATTGCACCTATGAAATACGTGAAATCTGTTTTCTTTATACTAATAAAATTTTTTTAAAAAGAACTACCATCCTAACAAGGCTGTTTGTTTGTTTGTTTGTTTGTTTTTTGAAGCTCCAAGGATGCAGGAGCTGGAGCCCCAATCCTCTGGTGTAGACCGGTCTTGTACATTCATTTTGTTTTGTGCTCTGGTTTCTGAAAAGAAGCTGAGCCAAGGAACAAGGCAATGTGCACCTTAGGACATGCACAAGTGGGAAGTGAAAAGTTCAGCCCTGAGGTTTCAACAAGAGGTCCCTGGTCTAATAGTATGCAGTCAGCCTAGGAGTTACACGCAGATAGCAGTTACATTCTGTCCTGCACCTGGAATTTCCCCTAAACAAAACTTCTGAGACGGTTATGGCCTTCGAAGTGTTATTTACTGGGGAAACCAATGATCCCATGAGGTCATTGATTAGAATCTTATATGGCTGGCTATATCACTCCCTCAATTCAGGAAGCTAAACTAAGGAAGGGAGGCTAGGAGATGGGGACTTGATGGTGTCTATCATCTGCATTCAAGACATTGTCTGGGAGCTCGATTTCAACAAGAGTTTTGAGGCTTCACCGATGTAAAGATAAAAGTGTTTCAGCAATTTGGGGAAGTTTTCAATAATTTCTTTTTCAAATTATACATCTGTTGCTGTTTTTTGCATCTTCTGCAACTTCTATTGCCTATGCTGATATAGTTGATCATGTTCCATATTACAGGTTTTTCATTCTCATTGTATCAAGATGGGCAGGTAAAAACTCAATACTTGTGTCCCTGTCAATCACCCCAGAATTGAGTTCCATGCTCTTCCTTTGGTCTGTCCAAGCACCAGCTGTTGCAGGAATTTAGATAGTAATCAGCAGATGGAAGATATCTCTCTCTCTCTCGTTCAAATAAAGCAAATAATTTTTGAAAATATATAGACTGGTAAAATGAATGAAAACAGAATGTAACAATATGCAATATTTAAGAAACTTCACCATTAAACACACACACAAATTAAAAATTAAAGGTTTGAAAAAGACATATCATGCAAATAAAAATGATATTGAACAACAGTAGCCATACTTAAATTAGACAAAAAAAAGACTTTAAGAATGTTTCAAAGAGAAAAGGTAGGCAACTATATAATTACCAAAGAATCAATTTTAATAAAAGATATAAAAATTATAAATATATGAAGTAATTCCAAAGACTTCATTGAAATTTGAATTAAAAGATATATTTATTTTAGTGTATATTTTTGATTAAATTTATTCTCAGGTATTTTAAGTTTTGTAACTATTAGAAATGTGATTATTTTCTTGATTTCTTTTTTTCATATAATTCACTTGGTGTATGGCAATGCTGGTGAATTTTGGATGATAATGCAGCATGCAACTTTGCAGAATCTCTTTATTAGTTCTAGCAGTATTTTGGCAATCTTTTGGGTTTCATATATGTAAAGTTGTGTCATCTGTAAACAGTGAAAATTTGACTCCCTCCTTTCCAATTTGGATGATTTACTTCTTTCTGTTGCCTAGACAATTAAAACATAGACTTCCAGTACTATGGTCTATAAAAGTGTTGACAGTGGGCATCCTCATCTTTTGCTCCATATCTTAGAATGCCTTCAACTTTTTTCCCTTCAGTATGATGACTTGTTGGTTTGATATATACAAACATATACGGTCTTTATTAAGTTGAGGTCTGTTCCTTCTATATGTAAGTTGTTCACACTATTTGTCATGAACAGATGTTGAATTTTAATACACTATTTTTCTGCATCTATTGACATGATTACATTATTTATCTCTTTAGTCTGTTGATGAAGTGTATCACATTTATTGATTGACATAAAAACTGAGTTTGACAGTATTATGTACATATAGAAGGATACTTTGGGGCCGGTGCTGTGGCTCACTTGATTAATCCTCTGCTTGCGGTGCTGGCATCCCATATGGGCTCCGGGTTCTAGTCCTGGTTGCTCTTCTTCCAGTCCAGCTCTCTTCTGTGGCCCTGGATGTCAGTGAAGGATGGCACAAGTGCTTGGGCCCCTGCACCTGCCTGGGAGGCCAGGAGGAAGCACCTGGCTCCTGGCTCCTGGATTCAGATCGGCCATAGCTCCAGTCGTGGCGGCCATTTGGGGAGTGAACCAAAGGAAGGAAGACCTTTCTCTCTGTCTCTCTGTCTCACTGTCTAAACTCTGTCAAATAAAAAAAAAAAGGATACTTCAAAAATTTTGAGGGCAATGAATTAAATACTAGGTAAGCATTTACGTAAACCTCTTTAACACCCTCTCATATTCATGCATAGCAAAATGGGGGAAGGTTGTATTAATTAGAACTAGAGAAGAATAAGAAATTTTAAGGTTCTATTGTGCAGTACTGTGTATAGTACTGTAACTATAGAAAATATCAATGTACTGTATATTTCTCTCTATTTGAAAAAACTAGAAGAAGATAGGATTTTGGATTTTTTTTGCCATAAACTAATGTTTCTGAAAATATATAAACTCATTTACCTGGAATGTATGTGTGTATGTTACATATATATATATATATATATATATATATATATATATAAATTACACAATACAACATATATACATCAAATTTTATATGTGAAATAATATATATATATAAACAATTAATGATAATTTAAAATTTAAAAAGACCAAACACCATCAGATGTAAAGGGAGAGATAGCCTCCAATAACATAATAGCAGAAGGATTCAACATCCCACTTTTATCAATCGACATATCATCCCAACTAAAAATCAACCAAATCCAACAAATTAAATTGCAGTAGAGACCAATGGACCTCATAAACATTTATAGAACATTTCATCCAATAACTAAAGGATACACTTTTTTTTTGGACAGGCAGAGTGGACAGTGAGAGAGAGAGACAGGGAGAAAGGTCTTCCTTTGCCATTGGTTCACCCCTCAAATGGCCGCTACGGCCAGCGCGCAATGCCAATCCAAAGCCAGGAGCCAGCTGCTTCATCAGATCGCCCATGCTAGTGCAGGGCCGAAGCACTTGGGCCATCCTCCACTGCTCTCCTGGGCCACAGCAGAGAGCTGGACTGGAAGAGGAGCAACCAGGACAGAATCCGGCGCCCCAACCGGGACTAGAACCTGGGGTGCCGGCGCCGCAGGCAGAGGATTAGTCTAGTGAGCTGTGGCGCCGGCCAGGATGAATAATTTAAGAACCAGCATTGTGGCGCATGTAGCCTAACTGCCACCCATAACATTTGCATCCTGTGTTCAAGCACAGGTTGGAGTTTCTGCTGTTCCACTTCTGATCCAGTTCCATGCTGATGTGCCTGAGAAGGCACTTGGACCCCTGGCATCCATGTTGGAGACCACATGAAGCACCAGGCTACTGGTTTCAGCCTGTTGTGCCTTGGCTAGAGCCCAGGGTGCTGGCGCCGCTGGGGGAGGATTAGCCTAGTGAGCCTTGATGCCGGCCTAAAGAATATACTTTCTTTTCATCAGCAAAAGTCTCTAGAATAGATCACATATTAGGTCATAAAGAAAGTCTAAACCAATTTAAAAGAAATAGTATCATGTGAGAATATGAATTAGTACAGCCATTGTGGAAAACATGTATCTTTCCTGACCACAATGGAATAAAAATAGAAATCAACAACAAAAAGCAACTACAGATTATGAAAATTCATGGAGACAGAACTTATATTATATTGATGTAAGCGATGGGTCATTAAAGAAATCTATGAGATTTCAAGCGTCCTTGAGAGAAATGAGCACCATTAATATATGCTGTAAAGCAGGGTGACAAACTCAGTTGGTTTACTGGGACTTCCTTGTGTTAGCACTGAGAGTCCTTTATCTTAGAGTCCCTCTCTGTCTCTGCTGTTTCCAGATGGCTGAGCACAGGAAACACAACATATTAAAACTTAAGGGTTACATCAAAAGCAGTACTGAAAAGAAGACTTGTGACAATAAACATATGCATCAAAATGTTAGAAATATTTTAAGTAAATCACCTAAGTATGCATCTTATGAACCCAGGAAAGCAACAAGAAATTCTCACCAAAATTAGTAGAAGCAAGGGAATAATGAAGATCAGAGCAGAAATAAATGAAACAGACAAAAAAATGTCTAAAACTGCAAAAAAAGTCAAAGAAATGAAGAGACAATTATTTGAAAGAAGCAATATCAGCAAAGCTTTACTTTTATTGGTCAACAAAAAAGAGAGAAATATCCAAATAAATAAAATTTGAAATGAAATTTAAGACATTATAATAAATGTCATAGAAACACAAAGGGTCATTAATGATTATTATGAGTAACAATACACCAACAAATTGGAAAATATGGAATAAATGGATGCATTTTGGGCACATTTAACCTACCAAGATTAAACCATGAAGAAGACATAGAAATTCTAAGCAGGTCAATAACATGAAAGGAGATTGGAACACTAATAAGAAATCTCCCAACAAAGAAAAATCCAGGGACAGATGGCTTAATTTCTGAGTTCTATTATGCATTTAAGGAATAATAAATTTGAATCCTTCTCAAACTACTCTGAAAAAAGAAAAGGGACAGAACTGGCATAGAACTCTTGTAAGATCATTCTACAGGGACAGCATTAGACTGACACCAAAAACCAGATAAGATTTCACAAAAACATAAACCAATAGAAACAAGACATAGACCAATAAAAACATAGACCAATCTCCCTGATAAACATGAATGTGAAAATCCTTAACAAAAAACTATCAAATCAAATATAACTACACATCAAAAAATATCATTCAGCATGATCAAATGGAATTCATTTAAGAGAAGAATGGATTGTTCACCCTAGGCAAACCAACAACTATATCACATCAATAGACAGAAGCATAGAAACAATGCAATCAGCTTTGTCCTAAATAGCACTCTGGCCTCAGAATCAGCCCTAAAGGCATTCGGATCTGGCTGAAAAGCCCATGAGAGTATTTCAGGCATGGAAAGCCAAGACACTCTGGCAAAAGATCTCTGTGAGTGAGATCCCAGTGGAAAGAACAGGTCTTCAAAGAAGGAGGTACCTTTCTCTGAAGGGAGGAGAGAACCTCCACTTTGACTATAACCTTGTCTAAACAAGATAAGAGTCGGAGAACTCAAGGGGCTTCCATAGCCTTGGAAACTCATGACTGGAGCATAGGGAGATTACTGATGCCATAGACAGGAGTGTCAATTGGTAAAGTCAACAACAGGAGTCACTGTGCACTTACTCCTCATGTAGGATCTCTGTCCTTAATGTGCTGTGCATTGAGATTTAATGCTATAACGAGTACTCAAACAATATATTTCACTTTGTGTTTCTATGGGGGTGCAAACTGTTGAAATCTTTACTCAATGTATACTAAACTGATCCTCTGTAAAAAAAAAAAAAAAGAAATTATCAACTCCCAACTTGACTCTCACTGGGATTAAACATGACAATAGGTCTGATCTGATTTCATCATCATTTAAAAAAATCATCTATTATTTTTCACTTTATGTTTCTGTGTGGGAGCAAACTGTTGAAATCCTTACTTAATGTATACTAAGCTGATCTTCTGTATATTAAGATAATCGAAAATGAATCCTGATGTGAATGGAAGGGGAGAGGGAGTGGGAAAGGGGAGGGTTGTGGGTGGGAGGGACGGTATGTGGGGGAAGCCATTGTAATCCATAAATCGTACTTTGGAAATTTATATTCATTAAATAAAAGTTAAAAAAAAAACAAAAAAACACAATGCAATCAGCTTAATAATGCTTAAGAAGCATTTGATAAAATTCAACATCTCTCATGATAAAAACCATTAAGAAATTGGTTATAGAAAGAATCACTTTAACATAATAAAGCCTTTATATGACAAACACACAGCCAACAACAACTGAATGAAGAAAAGCTGAAATAATATATTGGAAGAACAGCGGTCCCAAGATGGAGGTATAGCAACAGGATGATCTGAGTCATGCTGGGCAAAATAGATAGTTTAAAAGGAGAGAAGATACACTCCAGAGATAGAGCTATGGGAAATTTGCAATGGGAAGCCCAGGAGACCAACAGAGAATGGGTAGGTCCACATTGAAAGAGCAAATAAGAAAGGGAAACAGCAGAGGCTCAGATTGGGGAGGTTGACACAAGCCCCCAGCAGACCAGGTGAGATGGGAAATCATGGGTCTGTGGAGTTGCAAATAGCAGCAGCAGGGAGAGCTTGGTGCACTGCTTTTGAAGTTCCATACAGGAAGAAAGAGATGGTATAGAGGAACAAACAGAGGTCAGGCACCCTTCTGCCCAACTATCTACCTCCTCCACCCCCAGACCTGCAGCTGGCTGGGAAAAGTCATTTTGTTTGTTTACATTTTGGAAGGTAAGCAGGGTACTGCCACCTTTGCCTCCCATGCACATCAGTTGAAGGGCCCACCTCTCCACAGTCCCACCCAGGAACCAGGACAACGTTTTAGAAGAATTTCTTCCCCACCACACAAGCTGTATAACAAGGAGAAGTCCTGAATATCAAAAACTTGAGCCCATTCTATCCACCATTGAGAAGCGAACTGGGCTCCAGTAGCCAGTGCTCCATGCACTGGAGCTCATACCTGCCTCCACCATGATTGAGAAGAGACCCAGGCTCCAGTAGGTGGGGTTCCATGCTTCTGCTTGCAACACACATAGCAGCTTATAACAGAGGGAACCCTCACCACAAGAAAATCTCCACAGATCAGAGGTGTAGTTCATTGAGCAGGGCTATATAACCCTGAACACACCAGAGACTAACACTGAGGCATCCCACAACTGTGAAAAAAAGGGCAGGTCCACCAACAGAAGTGAACAACCTCCTCTAACAATGAAAAAAAAACAAAGGAAAGATACAAAGCCCCGTGAGGGCCTTACATTGAACACCTCCTCCATCCTGGAATACTGAACAGAGCACCCAGGCCACATCCAGCACACACCTCTTGGAACTCATTAAAAGTATAGACATCCCACTAATTCACAAAAACACAACTTACAGAGAAAAGCAACCAGACAAAAAAGAAAAAATACACAAATGCCAGTAAACAAAGGAAAAACCCTAAATAAGAATAAAGAACACACTATGAGCCCCCCAAAGAACACCACAACTCTTCAATAATGCAAGGAAACGACAAACAGATTGAGATATGCCAGAAATAGAATTCAGAAAATTAATTGTCAGATTACTTAGAAGCAATCAGAAGCAAATTTATGATCTAAATGAAAAGTTCTCCCAAGAAACTGAGATGTTAAAGAGAAGTCAGAATGAAATGCTAGAAATGAAGAATTCAATAGATCAAATAAAAAATGCAGTGGAAAGCATTAACAACAGAATAGGTGAGACAGAAATAATATCAGAAGTAGAAGACAAATTTCTGGAAATATCACAGTCAGACAAAAAAAGAAGGAAATAGAAAACTACAAAACATGGTTCAAGGTTTACAAGATACCATCAAACAACCCAACATATGGATCCTAGGATTTCCAGAAGGCCTGGAAAGAGAGAAACGATTAAAAAGCCATCTTAATGAAATAATAACAGAAAAATTCCCCAATCTGGAGAAAGAAAGAGACATCCAAATAAAGGGAGTACACAGAAATCCCAATAGACACTACAAGAAAAGATCTTCATCACAACCATTGGAGTAAAACTCTCCACAGTAAATCATAAAGAAAAGATCATAAAATGTGTACAAGAGAAATGCCAAATCACATTCAGAGGAAACCCAATTAGACTCACTGCAGATTTCTCATCAAAGTCCTGCAGGCAAGGAGAGAAAGACAAGGTTTATTCCAAGTACTAGGAGAAAAAAATTGTCAACCCTGAGTATTGTTCCCTGCAAAGCTCTCAGTTATGAATGAAGAAGAAATAAAGATCTTCCACAACAAACAGAAATTGAAATAGCCTGTAACTGCTCACCTATCCCTACAAAAAATGCTGAAGGATGTGATGCACACAGAAACACAGAAACAGAAATATCACTACGAAAGATGAACCCAATAAAAAGAAACCTAAAGCAAAAAATCAGTACTATCAACAGAAATATGGCAGGGCAAAATCGGTACTTAACAATAGTCACTTTGAATGTAAATAGTCTTAGCTCTCCAGTTAAAAGACACAGACTAGTTGAATGGATTTAAAAAGAAAATCCATTTATTTGCTGCTTACAAGAAACACATCTTACCAACAAAAATGCATACAGACTGAAAGTGAAAGAATGGACAAAGATAATCCATGTTAAGAGAAACCAAAAAATAGCTGGTGTTGCCATCCTAATATCAGGCAAAATAGACTTTAACACAAAAACTATTAAAAGAGATACAGAATGACACTATATAATGATTAAAGGATGAATGTAACAGGAAGATATGACTATTATAAATGTATATGCACCTAATTACAGGGCACCTGGCTATCTAAAAGAAACGTTAATGGATTTTAAAGGAGATATAGCCGGCGCCGCGGCTCACTAGGCTAATCCTCCGCCTAGCGGCGCCGGCACACCGGGTTCTAGTCCCGGTCGGGGCGCCGGATTCTGTCCCGGTTGCCCCTCTTCCAGGCCAGCCCTCTGCTGTGGCCAGGGAGTGCAGTGGAGGATGGCCCAGGTGCTTGGGCCCTGCACCCCATGGGAGACCAGGAAAAGCACCTGGCTCCTGGCTCCTGCCATCGGATCAGCGCGGTGCGCCGGCCGCAGCGCGCCGGCCGCGGCGGCCATTGGAGGGTGAACCAACGGCAAAGGAAGACCTTTCTCTCTGTCTCTCTCTCTCACTGTCCACTCTGCCTGTCAAAAAAAAAATAAATAAAAAAAAAATAAAAAAAAATAAAGGAGATATAAACCCAAATATAACAGTAATGCAGGACTTCAATATCCCACTTTCAGCAATGGACAGATCCACGACAGAAAATCAGAAAAGAAAGACCAGAGTTAACAAACACTATAGACCAAATGGACCTAACGATATCTACAGAGCCTTCTACCTTACAGCCACAGAATACACATTTTTCTCACCATTGCACACAACTTTCTCTAGGATTGACCACATGCTAGGCCACAGAACAAGTCTCAGCAAATTCAAAAAAATCAAAATAATACCATGCATCTTCTCAGACCATAATGAAATGAAGCTGGAAATCAGGAACTCAGGAATCTCTATGACACATACAAATACATGGAGACTGAACAACATGTTCCTGAATGAATAGTGGGTCATAAAAGAAATCAAAAGAGAAATAAAAAAATTCTAGAAACAAATGAAGTTGACAATACAACATATCAAAACTTATGGGATACAGCCAAAGCAGGATTAAGAGGAAAGTTTATAGAAATTGTTACCTACTTAAAGAAATTAGAAAGGCACCAAATAATGAGCTATCAGTGCATCTCAAGGATCTAGAAAAACAACAGCAAACCAAACCCAAAACTAGTAGGTGAAAAGAAATAATTAAAATTAGAGAAGAAATCAAGAAATCTGAAACAAAAAATTCAAAAGATAAGCAAAATGAAGAGCTGTTTTTTTGAGAAAATAAAAAAATTGACACACCATTGGCCCAACTACCCAAAAACAGGAGAGAGAAGACTCAAATCAATAAAATCAGAGATGAAAAATGTAATATAACAACAGAAACCGCAGAAATAAAAAAGAATCCTCAGAAATTACTACTAAGAGCTGTATGCCAACAAACTGAGAAACCTAGAAGAAATGGATTAGATTCCTGAACACACACAACCTACCTAAATTGAGACATGAAGATGTAGAAAACCTAAACAGACCCATTACCAAGATGGATATTGAATCAGTAATAAAGATGCTCCCAACAAAGAAAAGCCCAGGACCAGGTGGCCTCACTGCTGAATTCTACCAGACATTTAAAGAAGAACTAACTCCAATTCATTTCAAGTTATTCAAAACAGTTGAAAGGGAGGGCATCCTACCAAATTCTTTGTATGAAGCCAGTATCACCTTAATTCTTAAACCTGGAAAATATGCAACAGAAAGAGAGTACTACAGACCAATTTACCTGATGAACATAGACACAAAAATCCTCAACAAAATTCTGGCAAATTGAATCCAACAACACATCCGAAAGACCAAGTGGGGATTATCCGTGGTATGCTAGGGTGGTTCAACATTTGCAAATCAATTTGATATATCACAATAACAGATTAAAGAATGAAACCCATATGATTAGCTCAATAGACAAAGAAAGTATTTGACAAACTATGACACCCTTTCATGATGAAAATTCTAAGCAAATTGGGTATAGAAGGACCATTCCTCAAAACAATCAAGGCAATTTATGACAAACACATGGCTAGCATCCTATTGATTGGGGAAAGGTTGGAAGTATTCCTATTGAGATCTGGAACCAGACAAGGATGCCCACTCTCACCACTGCTATCCCATATAGTTCTGGAAGGTTTAGACAGAGCCATTAGGAAAGAAAAAAATCAAAGGGATTCAAATGGGGAAAGAGGAAGTCAAACTATCACTATTTGCAGATTACATGATTCTATACATGGGAGATCCAAAAGTCTCCACCAAGAGACTATTGGAACTCAAAGAATTTGGTAAAGTAGCAGAATATAAAATCAACAGCTGAGAAAGAACTTCTAAGATCAATCCCATTCACAATAGCTACAAAAAAAAATCAAACACCTTGGAATAAATTTAACCAAGGGTGTTAAAGATCTCTACATTGAATTACAAAACATTAAAGAAAGAAATATAAGAAAAACAAAGAATGGAAAAAACTCCCATGTTCATGGATTGGAAAAATCAGTATCATCAAAATGTCCAATCTCCCAAAAGAAATTAACAGATTCAATGTGATACCAATCAAAACACCAAAGACATTCTTCTAAGATCCAGAAAAAATGATGATGAAATTTGTATGGAAACCCAGGAGATGTCAAATAGCTAAAGCAATTTTTTACAACAAAAACAAAGCCAGAGGCAACAAAATACCAGATTTTGAGACATACTACAAGGCAGTTATAATCAGATGCATAGACCAATCAAACAAAATAGAAATGTCAGAAATCAATCTAAACATCTACAACCAATTTATATTTAACCAAGGAGTTAAACCCAATCCCTGGTGCAAGGACAGTCTCTTTAACAAGTGGTGTTGGGAAATCTGCATTTCCACATGCAGAAGTATGAAGCAGGACCCCTACCTTAAACCTTACACAAAAATCCATTCAAATGGATTAAAGACCTCAATATAAGACCTGATACCATCAATTTTTTAGAGAGCATTGGGGAAAACCTGCAAGACATTGGGCACAGGCAAAGAGTTCTTGAAAAACACCCCAGAGACACAGGCAATCAAAGCCAAAATTAACAAATGGGATTACACCAAATTGAGAAGGTTCTGTACTGCAAAAGAAATGCTCAGGAAAGTGAAGAGGCAACAGACAGAATGGGAAAAATTATTTGCAAGCTATGCAAATGATAAAGGATTAATAACCAGAATATAGAAATAGATCATGAAATTCCATAACAACAAAACAACTCACTTAAGGGAAGGGCAAATGACTTAAGCAGACATTTTCAAAAGAGGAAATCCAAATGGCCATGAAAAAATGCTCAGGATCACAAGGCATCAGGGAAATGCAAATCAAAACCACAATGAGGTTTCAACACTTTCCAGTTAGAATGGCTTTCATACAGAAATCAACAAACAATAAATGTTGGTGAGGATGTGAAGAAAAAGGTACCCTAATCCACTGTTGATGGGAATGTAAACTGATAAAACCACTAAGGAAGATAGTTTTGAGATACCTCAGAAATCTGAATATAGTTCTACCATATGACCTAGGCTTCTGACTCCTGGGATTTTACCCAAATGAAATGAATTCAGCAAGTAAAAGAGTTATCTGCACCCCCGTGTTTATTGCAGATTAATTCACAGTAGATAAGACATGGAATCAACCTAAATGCCCATTAACTGAAGACTGGTTAATGAAATTATGGGTTATGTACTCTATGGAATACTGTACAGCAGTAAAAAAAAAAAACAAACAATGAAATCTGATCATTTGCAATAAAATGGATGAATCTGGAAAAAAATCATACTTAGTGAAATAAGCCAGTCCCAAAGGAACAAATACCATATGTTCTCCCTGATCTAACTATTAGAGCACTTAAATGGAAATCTGTAAAAGTGAAATTGACACTTTGAGAAGCAATGACTTGAACAGCCCTTGTCTTGACTGTCTAGGAATCGTTTTTTTTTTTCTTAATATTATTGGTTGAACTGTTTACTTAACATAGAGTTAATCGTATGTGTATAAAGTCAATTGAAAATAGACCCCAGTAAAAAATAAGAGTGGAAATAAGAGAGGGAGAAGGAAGTTTGTAACTGGAAAGCTGTATAGTTCTGCATACATTCCTATGGACTTATTTTTGAAGGTACAATTTAAAAACTTGCCATTGGATCCCAAATCCCATTAAGCTGGGTTGTAAAAATGCCATCTTAAGTGTTGAAGTGATCATATTAAGTGTTAAATTGATCATATAGATAGGGTTATGTTTTAAAGGGTCATATAAATAAGATCAAGTGTCTAGTAATAATAATAGAATTAAAAAGGAGAGAATGTTCCAACATAGGAAGCAGTTCATATTGCAGACTCATAGAATGACAATTGCTCTAAATAGCACTCTGACCTCAGAATCAGTCCTTAAGGCATTCTGGTTTGGCTGAAAATTCATGAGAGCATTTCAGGCATGGAAAGCCAAAAACTGTGTCAAAAAATGTCCTACAAGAGGGAGCTCTATGAGTGAGACCCCAGTGGAAAGAAGTGGCCATCATAGAAGGATGTACTTTCCTCTGAAGGGAGGAGAGAACTTTCACTTTGCATATGACCTTGCCTAAATACTAAAGGAGACTGTGGACTCAAAAGGCTTCCATAGCCTTGACAGCTCATTTCAAGAGCCTCAGGTGATCACTGATATCATACATAAGAGTCTTAATTGTTAAATTAACAACAGGAGTCACTGTGCAGTTACGATTCATGCAGGATCTCTGTCCTCAATGAGTTGTATTAAGAGAATTAACTGTAAAACTTGTTCTCAAACAGTTTGTGTGTGTGTGTGTGTGTGTGTATGCAAGTTGTTGAAATCTTTTTTTAGTATAGAGTTGGTCTTCTGTGTATAAAGTTGATTGAAAATGAATCTTAATGGAGATTGGGACTGGGAATGGGAGAGGGAAGAGGAGGTGGGATGGGACTGGGAGTGGGAGGACAGGTATGTTGGGAAGAATCACTATATTCCTAAAGATATATTTATGAAATTTCTACTCATTAAGTAAAAGGTTTATTTTGAAAAAAAAGAATATATTTGAAGATCTGGTACAAGACAAGGTTGTCTGCTCTCTCCATTTTTATTCAATATATTACTGGCATCTTAGAGCAATTAGGAAAGGAAAGAATAAAAGATGTATAATAAGAAGGGGAGAGAAGCAAAATATCCCTATGTTTAAGTGGCATGATTCTATATAAACCTAAGGATTCCAGAACTAACAAATTCTGTTACAAGGTGCATGTTCAGCATATAAGAATCAGTAGCATTTTATATACTGCTAATGAACATGATGAGAAAAAAATCACAAAGATTGATAGATTAACAATAGCTACAAAAATGTATTTAGGAATAAGCGTAACCAAAGATGTTAAAGTTTCTGTAATAAAATTGACAAGAACTAATAAAAATTGAAAAGAACACAATAAAACAGATTGATATCACATGATCACAGAGCGAAGAATCAAAATTTCTGGGGCCAGCTGTGGCTTAGTGGGTAAAGCCGCCATCTGTGATGCCAGCATTCCAGATGGGCACTCGTTCAAGTCTCAGCTGCACCATTTCTGATCCATCTTCCTGCTAGTATGCTTGGGAAAGCTACATAAGATGACCCAAGTGCCTGTGCCCTTGCACCCATGTGGGAGACCCATAAGAAACTCCTGGCTCCTGTCTTTGGCCTTGCTCTGCCCTGGTAATTGCAGCCATTTGGGGAGTGAACCAGCAGATGGAAGATTCCTCTTTATATATCTCTCCCTCTCTCTCCATAAACTCTTCCTTTCAAATAAATAAATACATCTTTTTTTTTAAAAAAGAGTATGATTCTCAAAGTCAAAGATCATGTATTTAAATAACAAGAATCAACATTGTCAGCAAGTTTATATTATTTAAAGTGATTTATAGATTCAATGCATTCTCCATCAAAACATCAATGTCTTTCTTCATAGACCTAGTTAAAAAAATCCTGAAATTCATATACAGGCAGGTGGTCAGTGGAGCACTTATGTAGCCATGTGGGATGCTCACATTCTGCATCAGAGTGACTTGCTCTAGTACCTGGTACTTATTTCTGATCCAACTTCCTTCCCCCAGAAGCAGCAGTGCTGGAGTGCTTGAGTGCTTGAGTTCCTGCCACCAAACCAGTAGACTTGTGTTAAGTTTCAGGCTCCTGGTTGTGAACTGGTCCAGCTATATCTGCTTTGGTTATTGGAGAGTGAAGCAGTAGATGGAAGATCTCCCTCCATCTTTCTCTCTGACTTTCTCTTCTCCTCTCTCTTTCTCTGCCATTCAAATTAAATGCAAGTAAATAAATGGGAATGGAAAGACTTCACCTGGAAACACAAAAGACCCTGAATAGGCAAAGCAATCCTGAGCAAAGAAAAACAAAGCTGGAAGGATGACAATATCTAATTTCAAGACATACTACAAAGGTATTATAACCAAAGTGCCATAGTACTGGCATAAAAACTGGAATAAAAACACATAGGCTGAGGAAGTAGAATATAAATCCCACAAATAAAGTATGTTTAGGTCAGCTGATTCTCAAAAATGTCAAAAACATAGTATGGAGAAAGAAGAGCAACTTCAATAAATCATTCTGGGAAAACTGGATATCCAAAACTAGAAAATTAAACTTGCCATACCTTTCACTGTTTACAAAAAAAAAAAAACAAAACAAAACAAAACAACAACAACAAAAAAAAAACAAACTCAAAATGAAGCTAACATCCAAATGCATGGCCCGAAATTATGAAACTTCTAGAACACAATATAGAGCAAATATTTCAAGACATCAGTATGGAAAATGGTTTCATTTTTGGCTAAAATCACCAAAACACAGGAAACAAAAGCAAAGCTAGAAAAATGGGATTATATTATATTAGGAAACCATTATATGTAGGATCCTCAAAAAACTAAAAATATATCTACCGTATGATTTAGCTGTCTTACTTTGGGATATGTACTGAAGGAAATTAAATAATCATATTAAAGATAGATCTGTCTTTCCATGCTTATCCCATCACTATTTTCAATAGCCAAGATACAGAATTGACGTAGGTACCCATCAATGATGAATGGATAAAGAAAATGTATATACACACAATGGAATATAATTCTTTCATAAAATAACTACATTTTATTCTTTGTAGAAAGATAGGTGAAAATGGAGCACATTATGTTAAATTAAATAAGTCAGATATGTGAAGATAAATGCCACATGTTGTCTCCACATGTATGATTTGAATGTCGACAAGTGAACATTATCAGATAAGAAAGGTAGAGGGGATAGAGGATTGGATAACAAGGACCAAAACACAAATTATTTTTAAAGATTTATTTAATTATTTGAAAGTCAAAGTTACACAGAGAGGAGAGGCAGAGAGAAAGAGAGAGCGGTCTTCCATTTGACAGTTCACTCCCCAATTGGCCACAATGGCCGGAACTGCACCCATCTGAAGCCAGGAGCCAGGAGCTTCTTCCCGGTCTCCCACATGGGTTCAGGGGCCCAAGGACTTGGGCCATCTTCTACTGCTTTCCCAGGCCGTAGCAGAGAGCTGGATCGGAAGTGGAGCAGCCGGGTCTCAGGCCAGGGTGTAACCCACTGCGCCACAGTGCTGGCTCCCAAAGAGGATAATTTCTAGTATTCCTCAGAACAGTGGTGTGAAGATAGTTCACAATAATCTACTACATAGCTTATGAAGAACTAGAAGAGAGGGGCTTAAAGGCTTCAAATATAAAGAAGTGATAAGGAAGTACACAATATATATAAGTGTTGAAATATCATGCTGTATCCCATAAATATGCACAATTATTACGTATTTATCAAAATAAAAGAGTAATATCTTAAAATGGAATTTCAAGGGCTTGTGTTGTGGTATAGTGGGTAAAGCCATCGCCTGCAAATCCAGCACCCCATATAGGCAGCAGTTTGAGACCTGGCTGCTCAACTTCTGATCCAGCTCCTGGCAACAGCCTGGGAAAACAGCAGAAGATGATCCAAGTGTTTGGGCCCCTGCTGCCCACGTGGAAGACCTAAATGAAGTTCATGGCTCCTGGCTTCAGCCTGGCTCAGCTGGGAAGTGAACCAGCAGATGGAAGGTCTCTCTCTCTCTCTTTTTCTCTCTCTCTCCCTCTTTCTCTCCATAACTCTGATTTTCAAATAAATGAATAAATATTTCCTAAAAAGAAATTTATAGATTTTATCAAATCTTTGTCATATTTATATATAAATATTTTCTCATTTTTTGATGTTTTATATGGGGGATGCTGTGCTTTTAATTTCAAATTCAATTTTTCATTGTTTTGTAAAGGAAAATAATTGACTAGTATTTTAACTTTGTATTCTACAACTGTGATATATTTTTCCTTTTTAAAAATATTTTTTAAAGTTCATTTGAAAAGCAGAGGTACAAAGAGAGAGAGAGAGAGAGAGAGAGAGATGTCTTCCATCCATTGGTTCCCTCCTTAAATGGCTGCAATGGCCAAGGCTGGGGCAGGCTGAATCCAGGAACCAGAAGCTTCATCCAGGTCTCCCACATGGTTGGCAGGAGTTCAAGCTCTTGGACCATGTTTCATTGCCTCCTCAGCAGGGAGCTGGATCAGAAATGGAGCAGATGGCACCCATATGAGATGCCAGTGTCACATGCAGCAAGTTAACCTGCTATGCCACAAGGCCAGCCTCAGCTGTGATATATTCTTAAGGTCCAACAGTTCTTTGGTAGTTTATTGGTATTTTCTACATACACAGTCATGACATGTATAAATAAATATAGTTTTCTATATTTAAAAAGAAGTTTAGATTATCTAATAAACTAAGTGTAAGAGGAATATGAGGAATGTTATAAACTTTATATGAAAGAAATCCACAAAGATCTAAATACACTGAGAATTTTTAATGATAAGAAAAGTCAATATTATCAATGTGTTAATCCAGCCTACCTTAGCTGCCAATCAAGATCACAGTTTGTAGATATTAACAGACACATCCTGAGGTTGACATATAAAGGCAAAAATATCTGTAATAATCAATGAAATATAGAAATATCAACTATTACTCAACTTCAAGACTTACTACAAAGCCACAGTAAGGAAGACAGTATAATATGGGCAAAAAATTAAACAAATAAATTGTTGGAAAAGAGTAGAAATCCTGGAAATAGTTTTACACAAATTAGTCAACTGATCTTTCACTGATGAGTAAAATCAACTAAATGGAGAAAGGATAGCCTTTTCAACAAATCTTGCTGGAAAAACTGAATGTTCACATGCCAAAAAAAAAAAAAAAAAAAAGAATACATACACACCTACCGACACACACACATATGTGACAGGATATAATCTGTGTTGAAAAAGTGAGCTATAAAGTGAAGAAAGAGTATGATGATCCTCAAATGCATATTCTTGAGTGAAAGAAACCTATCATTAAAACTATGTGGCACAGTGTGTGAAGTTTTTGACTGTGACCCCAGCATCCCATATGAGCACCCTGCTCCACTTCCCATCCAGGTCCATGCAATGCACCTGGGAAAACAGTAGAAGATGGCCTGAGTGCTTGGCTCTTTGCCATCCATGTGGGAAACCAAGATGGAGTTCCAGGCTCCTGGATTTAGCCAGGCCCAGCCCTGGTCATTGTGATTATTTGGGGAGTCAACCAGTGGATGGAAGATTTCTTTCTTTTCTGTCTCTCCCCCTCTTTCTGTAACTCTTTCAAATAAATATTTTTAAAATCTATGTGTTTTGTGTTTCTCACTCTATTTTCCACTGGAAAAACCAAAAGTATGAGAGTACAAAGATCCATGTTCTTCAGGGATTCTAGGAGACGGAGAATATGGTATTTGTAGGTCAGTGAAACTATTATTTTTATGATACTATAATGGTAAATAAATACTATTATACATTTGTCAAATACAGTAGAATATATAACATCATGTGTAAGCCCACAAATAAACTATGAGCTATTTTTAAAAGATTTATTTATTTATTTGAAAGGTAGAGCTACAGAGAGAGAGAGAGACAGAGAGAAAGAGGCATCTTCCATCTGCGGATTCACTCTCCAAGTGATCACAATATCTAGAACTGGGCCAGGCTGATGCCAGGAGCCAGGAGCCTCCTCTGGGACTCCTGCATGAGTTTAGGGACCCAAGCATCTGAGCCATCCTCTGCAGCCTTCCCAGGCACATCAGCAGGGAGCTGGATTGAAAGTGGAGCAGCTGGGCTGCAAATGTGATGCCGATCCAACAAGCAGCAGCTTCATCCCACCACAGTACTAGCCCCAACTATGGACTTTTAGTTACTGTAACAAATAAATAATAATATTCTAAATAAATGTAACAAATATACTGCACTGATGCAAAATATTAATAAGGAAAATTGATAGAGAGGTTAAAAGAGGTATGCGGAAATCCTCTATAATTCAATTTCTTTTGCAAATTGAAAACCTATCAAACAAAATAAAATCTATTGGTTTTAAAAAGAAAAATAGATACATATTCTTTGTATGTCTACGAGCTTACTTTTGTTTCTAATCCATGGTTGGATATCACAAGTTGTTATTTTTTCCTCTATCTTCAATGATGGAAGTATATTTTTAATTTCTCCCTTTAACTCAGATAAAGCAAAGACAGCCTTCAAAATGGGGTCCCCCAGAGGGCTACCAGATAGGTCTCTAAACAGGACTTATGGTAGCGCCAATTCTTTTCTGCCCCTTTTCAGATGGTTCAGAGGCTGTACTTTCTGAACGTGTTGATGAGCTATTCTGATTATGAGTTATTAGTTTTCAAAACCACCAGGAAGCTGGGAAGAAGACAACAATAAGGAAAGTTAGAACACAACATAGGCTGCTCTTCTTACTGTGATAACTTTATTTCTTGAATAAATGATTTCCAGAATTCTCGAAGCCCTTTCTTAATTTCTAGTGTTCTCAAAAAAGTTATTTCTGGCATCTTTCCATTTTTTCAGTGATTTTATGGAATAGTGAATTTTGGGAAGCTCTTTTTCTGTCATTTTTACTCACCTCACCTCCAAATGCCTGTTGAATCCTGAAAAAATACAAAATAAATTAATATTAGGATATTTTAGCATTTCTGAATAGAAAATTATCAATCCCAAATATCTAACCAGAAAAAATAAGTTAGCAATACCAAGTTAGGTCATTTTGTGAGCCTTAAATTTTAAATAGTGTTGGTACCATTGCATGCCTGAGTTTCCAATCACTTGCCTGTCCATCTGCTTTCTGAATTCTAGCTATTAGGAAAGGACAGATGGGGCTAGATGATAATCAGCAGATGATTTTTGTTGTCCCAGAAACAAGTGTTAGAGAGTATCTTCGAGCCTGAGACCAAATAGGGATTCTTGCAGGCACCTAAACAGCATCTTTAAAGCAGCTGCATGGAAGATAATTATCCATCTGATAAACTCGGTCACTCACAGAATGAGGGCAAAATAGTCAAAGTGAGAGTCATTGACTTTTCAATGTAGACATTCTGTTTCCTGGGCAGTATAACCTAATACATGTCCTATATTGCTTAAGTTTCTACTCCTGCTGTTAGGGAGGATAAAGTGAGGGAGAAAAAGTTTTTAAGCCAATACTGGTCTCTCTTGTACAATGAAACAAAATTCTTCTCCTTGCTTCGAATTTTTTATGGCAGTATGGTAAATGTCTTAAACTTTATATTTATATTCATAAATAGATTAATAATGATTAAAATAAAATAACCTCTTTAAAGTACTAGAAAGTGAGCATTTAGCCTAGTGGTTAAGAAGCCTGTGTGCTGTGGCGCTGTGGCACAGTGGGTTAAAGCCCTGGCCTGAAGTGCCGGCATCCCATGTGAGCGCCAGTTCTAGTCCCAGGTGCTCCTCTTCCTATCCAGCTCTCCACTATGGCTTGGGAAAGCAGTAGAGGATGGCCCAAGTGCTTAGGCCCCTGCACTCAGGAGGGAGACCCGGAAGAAGAATATGGAGTATTTGTTTTTCTGTCCCAGGCTTATTTTGTTTGATATAATGTCTTCCATTTAGCCTCAAATTACAGAGAAGGCAAGAGGACAGAAGGAGGCTGGATAATGGATTTCAAAATACAGTTCGGTAAGGGGAAAAAGCTCTAGTGTTGGAAAGCACATGAGGGTGAATATAGTTTACAACAATTTGTTATATATTTTATAAAGAACTAGAGTTCAAAGCTTCACAACACAAAGACATAATGAATGTTTGAGAAGGAAATGATAATTAGCGTGATTTGTTCATAATCCATTGTATGTTTGTATGTTTTTTTTTTAACTTTTATTTAATGAATATAAATTTCCAAAGTACAGCTTATGGATTACAATGACTTCCCCCCCATAACGTCCCTCCAACCCACAACTCTCCCCTCTCCCACTCCCTCTCCCCTTCCATTCACATCAAGATTCATTTTCGATTCTCTTTATCTACAGAAGATCAGTTTAGCATACATTAAGTAAAGATTTCAACAGTTTGCTCCCACACAGAAACATAAAGTGAAAAATAATAGATGATTTTTTAAATGATGATGAAATCAGATCAGACCTGTTGTCATGTTTAATCCCAGTGAGAGTCAAGTTGGGAATTGATAATTTCTTCTTTTTTTTTTGACAGAAGATCAGTTTAGTATACATTAAGTAAAGATTTCAACAGTTTGCACCCCCATAGGAACACAAAGTGAAATATACTGTTTGAGTACTCGTTATAGCATTAAATCTCAATGTACAGCACATTAAGGACAGAGATCCTACATGAGGAGTAAGTGCACAGTGACTCCTGTTGTTGACTTTACCAATTGACACTCTTGTTTGTGGCCTCAGTAATCTCCCCATGCTCCAGTCATGAGTTTCCAAGGCTATGGAAGCCCCTTGAGTTCTCCGACTCTTATCTTGTTTAGACAAGGTCATAGTCAAAGTGGAGGTTCTCTCCTCCCTTCAGAGAAAGGTACCTCCTTCTTTGAAGACATGTTCTTTCCACTGGGATCTCACTCACAGAGATCTTTCATTTAGGTGTTTTTTTTTTTTTTCTTTTTGCCAGAGTGTCTTGGCTTTCCATGCCTGAAATACTCTCATGGGCTTTTCAGCCAGATCGGAATGCCTTTAGGGCAGATTCTGAGGCCAGAGTGCTGTTTAGGACATCTGCCATTCTATGAGTCTGCTGAGTATCTCGCTTCCCATGTTGGATCACTCTCCCCCCTTTATTTATTCTATCGGTTAGTATCAGCAGGTACTAGACTTGTTTATGTGCTCCCTTTGACTCTTAGTACTTTCATTATGATCAATTGTGAACTGAAATTGATCCCTGGGTCTAGTGAGATGGCATTGGTACATGCCACATTGATGGGATTGAATTGGAGTCCCCTGGTATGTTTCTAACTCTACCATTTGGGGCAAGTCAGCCTGAGCATGTCCCAAATTGTACATCTCTTCCCTCTCTTATTCTCACTCTTATGTTTAACAGGGATCACATTTCAGTTAAATTTCAACAGTTAAGAATAACTGTGTATTAATTACAGAATTAAACCAGTCGTATTAAGTAGAACAGACAAAAAAAAAAACTACTAAGAGGGATAATGTATTAAGTTGTTCATTAACAGTCAGGGCTATGCTGATCAAGTCACCGTTTCTCATAGTGACCATTTCACTTCAACAGGTTTCCTTTTTGGTGTTCAGTCAGTTGTCACCAATCAGGGAGAACATATGGTATTTGTCCCTTTGGGACTGGCTTACTTCACTCAGCATGATGTGTTCCAGATTCCTCCATTTTGTTGCAAATGACTGGATTTCGTTGTTTCTTACTGCGGTATAGTACTCTAAAGAGTACATATCCCATAATATCTTTATACAGTCTACTGTTGATGGGCATTTAGGTTCGTTCCAGGTCTTGGCTATTGTGAATTGTGCTGAAATAAACATTAGGGTGCAGAACGCTTTTTTGTTTGCCAATTTAAATTCCTTTGGGTAAATTCCAAGGAGTGGGATGGCTGGGTCAAATGGTAGGGTTATATTCAGGTTTCTGAGGAATCTCCAGACTGACTTCCATAGTGGCTTGACCAGTTTGCATTCCCACCAATAGTGGGTTAGTGTCCCTTTTCCCCCACATCCTCGCCAGCATCTGTTGTTGGTAGATTTCTGTATGTGGGCCATTCTAACCGGGGTGAGGTGAAACCTCATTGTGGTTTTGATTTGCATTTCCCTGATTGCTAGTGACCTTGAACATTTTTTCATGTGCCTGTTGGCCATTTGGATTTCCTCTTTTGAAAAATGTCTACTGAGGTCCTTGGCCCATCTCTTAGGTGGGTTGTTTGTTTTGTTTTTGTGGAGTTTCTTGATCTCTTTGCAGATTCTGGTTATTAACCCTTTATCTGTTGCATAGCTTGCAAATATTTTTTCCCATTCTGTCGGTTGTCTCTTCACTCTCCTGACTGTTTCTTTTGCAGTACAGAAACTTCTCAATTTGATGCAATCCCAATAGTTGATTTTGGCTTTGACTGCCTGTGCCTCTCAGGTCTTTTCCAGAAATTCTTTGCCTGTGCCAATATCTTGCAGCGTTTCTCCAATGTTCTCTAATAACTTGATGGTGTCAGGTCATAGATTTAGGTCTTTAATCCATGTTGAGTGGATTTTTGTGTAAGGTATAAGGTAGGGGTCTTGCTTCATGCTTCTGCAGGTGGAAATCCAGTTTTCCCAGCACCATTTATTGAATAGACTGTCCTTGCTCCAGGAATTAGTTTTAGATCCTTGATCAAATATAAGTTGGCTGTAGATGTTTGGGTTAATTTCTGGTGTTTCAATTCTGTTCCATTGGTCTATCCATCTGTTTCTGTACCAGTACCATGCTGTTTTGATTACAACTGCCTGTAGTATGTCCTGAAATCTGGTATTGTGATGCCTCCGGCTTTGTTTTTGTTGTACAAGATTGCTTTAGCGATTCGAGGTCTCTTGTGCCTCCATATGAATTTCAGCATCATTTTTTCTAGATCTGAGAAGAATGTCTTTGGTATCTTGATTGGGTTTGCATTGAATCTATAAATTGCTTTTGGGAGAATGAACATTTTGATGATGTTGATTCTTCCAATCCATGAGCATGGAAGATTTTTCCATTTCTTGGTATCCTCTTCTATTTCTTTCTTTAAGGTTTTGTAATTTTCATCGTAGAGATCTTTAACGTCCTTGGTTAAGTTTATTCCAAGGTATTTGATTGTTTTTGTAGCTATTGTGAATGGGATTGATCTTAGCAGTTCTTTCTCAGTCATGGCATTGCTTGTGTATACAAAGGCTGTTGATTTTTGTGCATTGATTTTACATCCTGCCACTTTGCAAAACTCCTCTATGAGTTCCAATAGTCTCTTAGTAGAGTTCTTTGGATCCCCTAAGTACAGAATCATATCGTCTGCAAGGAGGGATAGTTTGACTTCTTCCTTCTCAATTTGTATTCCTTTAATTTCTTTTTCTTGTCTGATGGCTCTGGCTAAAACTTCCAGAACTATGTTAAATAGCAGTGGTGAGAGTGGGCATCCCTGTCTAGTGCCAGATGTCAGTGGAAATGCTTCCAACTTTTCCCCATTCAATAGGATGCTGGCCGTGGGCTTTTCATAAATTGCTTTGATTATATTGAGGAATGTTCCTTCTATACCCAATTTGCTTAGAGATTTCATCATGAAAGGGTGTTGAATCTTATCGAATGCTTTCTCTGCATCTATTGAGATAATCATATGGTTTTTCTTCTGCAGTCTGTTAATGTGGTATATCACATTGATTGTCTTGCGCACATTAAACCATCCCTGCATACCAGGGATAAATACCACTTGGTCTGGGTGGATGATTTTCCTGATGTGTTGTTGTATTCTATTGGCAAGAATTTTATTGAGGATTTTTGGGTCTATGTTCATCAGGGATATTGGTCTGTAATTTTCTTTCAGTGCTCCATCTTTCTCTGGCTTAGGGATTAAGGTGATGCTGGGTTCATAGAAAGAATTTGGGAGGATTCCATCTTTTTCGTTTGTTCTGAATAGTTTGAGAAGAAATGGAATTAGCTCTTCTTTAAATGTCTGGTAGAATTCAGCAGTGAATCCATCTGGTCCTGGGCTTTTCTTTGTTGGGAGGGCCTTTATTACGGTTTCAATTTCTGTTTCAGTTATGGGTCTATTTAGGTTATCTATGTCTTCATGGTTCCATTCAGGTAGGTTGCATGTGTCCAGGAATCTATCCATTTCTGATAGATTTTCTTGTTTGCTGGCATACAAGCCCTTGTAGTAATTTCTGATGATTTTTTTTATTTCTGTGGTGTCTGTTGTTATGTTTCCTTTTTCATCTCTGATTTTATTGATTTGGGTCTTTTCTCTTCTTTTTTTAGTTAGTTGGGCCAATGGGGTGTCAATTTTGTTTATTTTTTCAAAAAACCAGCTCTTCGCATGGCTGATTTTTTGTAAGTTTTTTTTGGATTCAATCCTGTTAATTTCTTCTCTGATTTTAATTTCTCTTCTGCTACTAGCTTTGGGTCTGGTTTGCTGCAAATTTTCTAGGACCTTGAGATGTGCTGAAAGCTCAATTTTTTGGTGCCTTTCCAACTTCTTGATATAGGCCCCTTTTGCTATAAACTTGCCTCTCAGTACTGCTTTTGCTGTAATCCATAAGTTTTGATATGTTGTGTTGTTATCCTCATTTACTTCCAGAAAGTTTCTGATTTCTCTTTTGATTTCTTGAATGACCCAGTGTTCATTCAGAAGCATGTTGTTCAGTCTCCATGTGTTTGCATACTTTCTGGGGTTTCCTGATTTGCTAATTTCCAGCTTCATTCCACTGTGGTCTGAGAAGCTGCATGGTATGATTCTAATTCTTTTAAATTTGCTGAGACTTGCTTTATGACCTAGTATGTGATCAATCCTAGAGAAGGTTCCATGCACTGCTGAGAAGAATGTAAAGTCTTTAGATGTAGGATTGAAAGTTCTGTAGATATCTGTTAGATCCATTTGGGCAATAGTGTCGATTAAATCTGCCGTTTCCTTGTTGATCTTCTGTCCGGATGATCTATCTATTTCTGAGAGTGGAGTATTGAAGTCCCCCAGTACTATTGTATTGGAAATAAGTCTCCCTTTAAGTCCCTTAACATATCTTTTAAATAGACCGGTGCCCTGTAATTAGGTGCATATACATTTATAATAGTTACATCTTCCTGTTGAATTGAACCCTTAATCATTATATAGTGCCCCTCTTTGTCTCTCTTAACAGTTTTTGTATTAAAGTTTATTTTGTCTGATATTAATATGGCTACACCTGCTTTTTTTTGGTTTTTGTTGGCATGGGATATCTTTTTCCAACCTTTCACTTTCAGTCTGCATGCATCCTTGTTAGAGAGATGTGTTTCTTGTAGGCAACAAATAGTTGGGTGTTGTTCCTTAAGCCAGTCAGCCAGTCTGTGTCTTTTAACTGGACAGTTCAGGGCATTCACGTTTAATGTGACTATTGATACGTAGTGACTTTGCCCTGCCATTTTCCCGGAGATATTTTCTAGTATATGCTTTGAGCTTCCCATGCTCTTTTACTGGTAGGTGTTCTTCCTTTCCCTTCTTTCATATTGATGGCCGTGTTTCTGTGTTTCTGAGTGTAGCACATCTTTAAGTATCTTTTGCAGGGCCGGACGAGTGGCCACAAAGTCTTTCAATTTCTGTTTGCTATGAAAGGTCTTTATTTCACCTTCATTCACAAATGAGAGCTTAGCAGGATATAATATTCTGGGCTGGCAATTTTTCTCTCTTAGCACCTGTGCTATGTCTCGCCATTCCCTCCTAGCCTGTAGTGTTTCTGATAAGAAGTCTGCTGTGAGTCTGATTGGAGATCCTCTGAGAGTAATCTGATGTTTCTCTCTTGCACATTTTAGGATCTTTTCTTTATGTTTCACTGTGGTGAGTTTAATTACAACGTGTCGTGGTGAGGATCTCTTTTGGTCATGTTTACTGGGGGTTCTATGAGCTTCCTGTACTAGGATGTCTCTGTCCTTCTCCAGACCCGGAAAGTTCTCTGCTAGTATCGCACTAAAAAGGCCTTCTAATCCTTCCTCTCTCTCCATGCCTTCAGGAACTCCTAGAACCCGAATGTTGTTTATTTTTTTTAATAGTATCCTGTAGATTCCCAACAATATTTTTTAGATTTCTAATTTCCTCTTCTTTTCTTTGGTTTGACTGTATCCTTTCCTGTTCTCTGTCTTTAAGTCCGATATTCTCTCTTCTGCTTCACCCATTCTGTTTGTAAGGCTCTCTAATGTGTTTGTCATTTGATCTATTGAGTTCTTCATTTCATTTTGATTTCTCTTCACTATCACAGTTTCCTGCTCTACTAGTTTCTGCGTTTCATTTTGATTCTTCCTTAAAATTTCATTTTCACGAGATTCTCAATCCTGTCCAATAAGGATTTCTGTAGTTCAAGGATTTGCTTTTGAAAACTTCTAAATGTTCTTATCATAAATTTTTTGAAATCCGTATCTTGCATTTCTTCTATCTCATCATCTTCATAATCTTGGCTTGGGGTGTTTTGTTTATTTGGAGGTGTCATAGTGTCATCGTTGATCTTGTTCCCTCGATTTCTGTGTTTATTGCTTGGCATGGTTAATTCTGTTTCCCTCACTGTGAGTTTTTTTTTTTTTATTATACTATGCCCGTGTTAAGTGGACTGCCTACTGTTGGAGGAGCCTTGGAGGCTTGAGATGGGTGTGGCCTGAGAGCTCTGCTTGGTTCTTCAGGGTTACAGGTGTGCAAAGGTGACACCCTCAGGTTATGCGTGGTAAATCTCTATTTATTTATTCATTTATTTTATTTTATTTTATTTTTTGTTCAGGAGGTAAGTAAGACTGCAAGGCTGAGCAGAATGGATGGTATTTAGGTTCCGCTGGCTTCTACCCAAAGAGTCTGTGCAGGCTCGGTTTCTCCTGTGGACTCCCACTGGGTTGCCTAGGCTACTGAATTGTAGCCTTAACTCTCCCCTTTTATTATGTATATCCCAGCTCTTTGTCTCTTGCTTGCCTTTGCAATGTTGGCAGAGAGTGGAACTTGTCTGTACCAGTATGCCCCCACCTATTTATTTATTTATTTATTTATTTTTCCTTCTCTCCTGTAGTCAGTCTGTTGGACTTTCCCGCTACAAAACCCGTGTCCTCTAAAATTCTGTCCACCCTTTCCCCGCCAATGTCTCCGGTTACTGAGCTCACCTCCGCTTCCAGTGCCGATGTGTGGACTCGGAGCCCTGGGCGTCCCTCCTCTCCCTGCTGGTGTCTGTGTCACAACGACTCCCCTTCCCGCACTGGCGCTCGGACTCTGCAGCTCCCGTGGTTCGGCTTCCGCGTGGTGGGTGACCCTGCTCTCCCAGTAGGTCCTTTGAGTCACAGCGAATAGCTCCGGAAGAGTTTCCTCTGCAATTTTTTCCTGATCCTTTTTCTGAGGCTACCGTAACTCCGCTTTTATTAAACTAAATTTTCCCAGACTATCGGTGTGCGCCCTCCCTATTCCGCCTTCTTGGCTCCGCCTCCGTATGTTTGTATGTTAAGATCACCACTCTGTACCCCATAAACATGTACAATTATTATGTGTCAATTAAAATAAACAAGTTACTTTACAGCTAAAAGAGAATGAAAATATTGACCTTGAACATATTGAAACTTGAGTAATTAATTTGTACCTAATGTACCTGTTTAATATGAGTTAAATGTTGTGGGGAGCATCTGAGACTAGACTAAATTACTGGAACTGCTAGGACTAATTCTATGCATCTGGTCTCCCACAATATGGCGCTGAGCGACAGCAAACAACTTCTACACAGCTGCCTCGCCAATTTGACTGATAAGCTGCAGGAGTTGATCCTGCTCCTGATTGGAGGAGAGCAGCGTGCTCGGTGTGTGGATAGCAGAGTTGGGATTGGTGGAAGAGTACTATAAAGGAGGAGAGAGACAACATGCACCAGGGAACATCTGAAGAACATCTGAGCAGCCCTTGAGAGAGCCGGCCAGCGGTGTGCCGCTCCTCCGGGGAAGCGGGGAAAGCGGCGGGGGTGCCGCCCCTCCACGGAGGCGGGGGGGGGGGGGGCGGAGCTAACCCTGGATGGCATCGTTCCTCCGCGAGTGAGGGAACAGAACCCGGGAAAGGGCCGGGCAAAAAGAACAGCGCAGGGTCTAGTGTCTAGAGGGGGAGCGACAAAATGTATCAGCTTTTTTCCGCTTCCTGCTGGGATATGATAGTACTAAAACAGCTGCCATATTCGAAGTGAATGGAATGGCTCACTGCTCTACTATTACTTTCTGTTTACTAGCTGTTTGAGTCTAGAGACTTTAAATGCCAAGCGTGTGTCTGTATGCAAAGATATTTTCCTGTTTGGGGTAGAGAAGAAAGCTCTATGAACAATATGTCAAAGTAAAAGTAAGTAAATATAAATAAACAGAATTAGTAGGCATCTATGTATTGGGGCAGGAAGTGTGATGTTAGGAAGTATTCAAGAAGTTAATCTAAAATTCTCATTCAGTGACTTTTTTTTTCTGAAATAATGTATCAGCTGTAGCTGGATTTCCTGTTTCTAATTGATAACGACTAGAATAAAACATTTTGGATATTTTTCATTTTAACTTTCTTGGCACCACTCCTTTTTTGGGAAAGGATCTTGAGATAAACATACACACCTGTGGCAATACAATAGATGTTAATAACTTAATAAAGAAGTTCAAATTGATATTGGTTTCAAGAAAGCAACTGTCTGTGAATTACTGGATACCAACAGAAGCTCTTTGTATTTACCTACTATTCTTTACAGTGAAGAAGTGAGGAAGAATTTCTCTTGATTGAAATGGGATATAGTTATGTGTGTGAATGTTGTACATGAAAGTAGATTAAATAAATCTTCCTTTAAAAATACAGTGGTGGAGATACTGGCTTCAGGAAGCAATCTGCAAAAGAATGCCTAGTTGGCATAAGCAGAAATAGGAATCTTTTTTAAAGAAACATATTTACTGGCATCCTAGAAAAAAATAATTGTGCTTCGCTAATTTAATGCTTTTATCTCACTATCCCATATAGTGGATATTATTTATTCTTACCTACCTTGCATTGACCAGGCATGGAAAGATAATTTTTCCATGACTTCCCATCTAACTGTTCCATGCAGTGTGTCAGGTAAGTGCTAATATTGTTTCGTGCTGCTTGAATTCAAATCTTTGCATTACCATTTCACAGATGTGTAATATAGGCAACTCAGGCATATCCTCTCAACACACCAATGCCCTTGCCTATAATATGAGTATAATTTAGTTACCTGATAGGATTGCAATAAGGATTAGTTAATATCTATAAAACAATGCTTCACACATATTGTAGTGCCAAAGTAGTTTTAGCTATTATTGTTGATCTCATTAATTATAGTTTGCTGGAGCTAGTTTTACCACTGTCAAACCAATATATAGCACATGGACCAGATTCAGTCAATATACATATTTCATCCTTCCCACACAACCATTGGACTAGGGATGAGCACTTGATTCAAGTTGATCTTATGAAACCCAATTATGTACTATCTATTGCATTACTGGAAAGTGAAATTTTCTTTCCATTGGATTTCCTCAACTACTTAAATTTAAGTGAAAAACAAAGGGAGCTATGTTGTCATTTTCTGGAAACAGTGTGAGAATAAAGCTAGCACAGAAGACAACACTGCTTGGCAATGGAGAGAGAAATTCATGATGACATTGTTTGAGAAGTTGAAACCAGAATTTTCTGAAGTGAAATTGACCCCTTAATCATTATGTAGTGCCCTTCTTTGTTTCTCTTAACAGTTTTTGTGTTAAAGTTTATTTTTTTCTGATATTAAGATGGCTACGCCCACTCTTTTTTGGTTTCTGTTGGCATGGAATATCTTTTTCCAACATTACTCTTTCAGTCTGCATGCATCTTTGTTAGAAACATGTGTTTCTTGTAAGCAGCAAATAGATGGGTTTTGTTCCTTAATCCATGCAGCCAGTCTGTGAGTTTTAATTTGAGAGTTGAGGCCATTTACATTCAATGTGACTATTGGTAAGTAGTGATTTGCCCTGCCATTTTTCCACATATATTTCTAATATATCCTTTGAACTTCCTGTGATCTTTTACTGTGAGGTTTTCTTCCCTTTCTTTCTTTCATATTGATGGCTGTGTTTCTGTGTTTCTGTGTGTAACACATCTTCAAGCATCTTTTGCAGGGCTACATGAGTGGTGACAAATTCTTTCAATTTCTGTTTGCTATGCAGGGTCTTTATTTCACCTTCATTCAGAAATGAGAACTTTGCAGGATATAATATTCTGGGCTGGCAGTTTTTTTCTCTTTGTACTTGGGCTATATCTTGCCATACCCTCCTAGCCTGTAGTGTTTCTGATGAGAAGTCTGCTGTGAGTCTAATTGGAGAACCTCTGAAAGTAATCTGATGTTTCTCTCTCACACATTTTAGAATCTTTTCCTGGCTGGCGCTGCAGCTCACTAGGGTAATCCTTCACCTGTGGCACTGGCACCCCGGGTTCTAGTCCCAGTTGGGGTGCCTGATTCTGTCCTGGTTGCTCTTCTTCCATTCCAGCTCTCTGCTGTGGCACGGGAGTTAGTGGAGGATGGCCCAAGTGCTTAGGCCCTGCACCTGCATGGGAGACCAGGAGGAAGCACCTGGCTCCTGGCTTCAGATCAGCGCAGCGCCCCGGCCGTAGTGGCCACTTGGAGGGTCAACCAACGGAAAAAGGAAAACCTTTCTTTCTGTCTCTCTCTCTCTCTCTCACTAACTCTGCCTGTCAAAAATAAATAAAAAATTAAAAAAGAGAATCTTTTCTTTATGTTTCACTGTGGTGTGTTTGATTACAATGTATCCTGGTGAGGATCTCTTTTGGTCATGTTTATTGGGGGTTCTATGTGCTTGCTGTACTTGGATGTCTCTTTCCTTCTCCAAACCCAATGAGTTTTCTGCTAGTATTTCACTAAAAAGGCCTTCTATAACTTTCTCTCTCTCCATGCCTGCAGGAACTCCGAGAACCCAAATGTTGGGTTTTTTTAATAGTATTCTGTAGATTCCCAACAATATTTTTTAGATTTCTAAATTCCTCTACATTTTTTTTTTTGGTTTGACTGTATACTTTCCTGTGCTGTGTCTTCTAAGTCAGATATTCTCTCTTCTATCTCACTGATTCTGTTTTTTGGCTCTCAAATGTGTTTTTCTATTGTTTATTGAATTCTTCATTTCGATTGCTCTTTAATATCTCAATTTCATGCTCTACTAAATTCCTCATTTCATTTTGATTTCTACTTAAGATTTCATTTTCACTAGAGAGATTTTATGTCGTGTCCTGTATAGTTTTCTGTAGTTCATGCATTTGTTTTTCATAACTTCTAAATGTTTTTATCATAAAATTTTTTGAAATCCATATCTTGCATTTCTTCTATCTTATCATCTTCATAATCTTGTATTGGAGTGTCATGTTCATATTGGAGCATCATGATTTCTTCCTTGTTCTTGTTTCCTTGGTTTCTGCATTCCTTTTTTGGAATTGTGGAGATATTCTTTAGTTTCTTCTTTTTTTTTTTCCTTCTGTGGTGGCTTTTCTCATTATCCTATGACTCTAGATTAAGTGGACTGTCTGCATTTGGTGAATCTCTAGAGGCTTTTGGTGGGTGTGACTAGAGAGCTCTGTTCAGTACTTCAGGGTTAAGTGTGTGCCAAAGGTGACACGCCCTAATTTGGCGTGGTAAATCTTCTCTCTCTCTCTCTCTCTCTCTCTCTCTTTTTATTCAGAAGGGAAGTAATTCTGCTCAGCTGAGTTCTTCTCCTTGATGTCAATTAGTACCTGAGTGCTAGCCCCAGTGGGTATAATATTTGTCTGCTCTGTCCCAAGGACTGCACAAAGGATCTGTTCAGTCCTCAGTGTAAGCTCAGATTCCCCTGCAATGTCTCTCACCGGGTAGCCTAAGCTGCCCAAATTTGTGACGTCTCCCACCGAGTCTACTCACGTCTCAGCCACACCGTGAGTTCTCCCACACACCCTCAGTTGTTTTTTTTTTTTTTTTTTTTTTTTTTTTTTTTTTTTTTACAGTCCCGGTTCATAAGCTCCACACATTCTCTAGGTCTTAGTCTCCTGTTATTTCTCCCCACCAGAGTCAGGTTTTTCTGTTTGGCTGATGGCAGGCACAGCCCTGAGCTGGTGCAGCTGTTACAGCTGTTCAAAATGGCTCCTGCTCTATTGTCTTGCTCACCTTTGTAAGGTGAGTGGAGGGAGAGAATTGTGTCTGTACCAGTCCCTTTTATTTTTTTTTTTCTCCTCTAGTTAGGCTGGTGTACTTTCCCCCATGGGGCTTCAAGGCTCGTTCCCTCTAGGCTCTTCTTGCCACTTTTTTGCCAGTGTCTCAGGCTACTGCAGTTTTGCCTCACCTCCCTTTCTAGCGCTGGTGTATAGACTTGGCAGCTGGGGTCCTGAGCCGTGGGTACCTGTGTCCTCCACGTAGGTCCACTGTGTCCTTCTAATTCCGGAAGAGTTTCCTCGGCAGTTTTTTCCCTAACTCTTCCCTGAGACTACAGTATCTCCACTTTTATTAAACTATCTTTTCCCGGAATATCAGTGAGCTCCCTCCCTATCCCACCATCTTGGACTCTTTTCTATTTTCCCTGATTTTTATCATGCATGACCAGCAAAAAGCTCAGATGTGCAGCTTTAAAAACTATAGAAGTGTATGGTCTTTTTTAAAAAAAATTAAGGATATGCATATAATTTCTTAATTGTTTGATAATTTGGCCAAAATAAGAATATGGTTAACTTTGGCAAAGATTGTGAAGAGACTAATATGCTAATTAATTTTCTCTATTATTTTTATAATCTAAAGAAATGGTCTCTGGTTAGGAAGATATACTCAGGAAAGCTCTTAGAACAGTAATTCTTTGTTTTTTTGTTTTTTGTTTTTGTGGTTTTTTTTTGACAGGCAGAGTTAGAGAGAGAGAGAGAGACTGAGAGAAAGAACTTCCTTTCCATTGGTTCACCCCCCCAATGGCTGGTACAGCCAGTGTGCTGCGCTGATCTGAAGCCAGGAGCCAGGTGCTTCCCCTGGTCTCCCATGCGGATGCAGGGTACAAGGTCTTGGGCCATCCTCCACTGCCTTCCCAGGCCACAGCAGAGAGCTGGACTGGAAGAGGAGCAACCGGGACAGAACCCAGAGTACCAGCGCCGCAGGCGGAGGATTAGCCTAGTGAGCCACGGCGCCAGCCCACAACAATAATTCTTTAATTGACATCTTGAGATTTGACTATTGTTCATAGCCATTGTCTATACTCCTAAGGAATAGTGCTCTTTGTACTTATTTTTTGTTGAATTCTTTACTTGTAGATGATTAAGCTTTTTTTAAAATGATTTATTTATTTTATTTGAGAGGTAGAGTTATAGACAGTGAGAGGGAGAAACAAAGAGTGAGGTCTTCCTTCTGTTGGTTCACTCCACAAATGTCCCCAGTGGCCAGAGCTGCACTGATCCAAAGCCAGAAGCCAGGCGCTTCTTCCTGGTCTCCCTTGTGGATTCAGGGATCCAAGGATTTGGGCCATCTTCTACTGCCTTCCCAGGCCATAGCAGAGAGCTGGACTGGAAGAGGGGCAGTGGGGTTAGAACTGGCACCCATATGGGATGTCGGCGCAGCAGGTGGAGGATTAACCTACTGCACCACAGTGCTGGCCCCAAGGATTAAGCTTGTGATTATAAAGTAAATTAAAAGTATGTCATTACAAAAATTAAAAGAAAAATAAGAAAGGAAGGAGGAGGGAGGGTTGGAGGGAGGATGGGAATTAACATTATCTGCTTAAAGCTATATATATGAAATATATTAAATTTATTCTATTCATATAAATACACACACATATGGCTGTTTTTATTTATTTATATGAAGAGATCATATATGACATATAATTTATATATATTATATATATACATATATATAAAAATTCCTTGCTTTACTGGCATCACCTAAATTTAATTCATATTAAATTTAAAAGATTTTTAAAGGCCCTGTTATATACTCTTTGACTCTGGTGACCCATTGAAACTATTGCTTAATTTCCAAGTAGGAGGTTTTAAGGTATCTTTTTTGCTATTTATTTCTAATTCTAACTCATTAGAATTAGAGAACTCTGTGTAAATCAATTCTTTAATTTTGTTCATATTTGAATTTTAGCCTAAAATATGGTTTATGTTGGAGAGCGTCCTTATTTGAAAAAAAATATACATTATGCTGTTATTTAGTGGAGTGTACCATATAAGGCAAATAAATCTTAAACTACGTATTTAAAAAGAACAGCGATTGTTTTTAGAAAAAAAGATTTACTTATTTATTTAATAGGCAGATTGCGTGATAGAGATGGGGGGCATAAGGGAGAATGAGATCTTCCATGTGCTGGTTGGCCTTTTTCTACTGCCTTCCCAGGTGCTTCAGCAGGGAGGTAAATCAGAATTAGTTCAGCCAGTTCTTGAACCAACCCTCTGACATTTGATGCAGGCATTGCAAGCATAAGCTTAACCTTTGCACCACAGTGTTGGCCCCAGGAATTCATATGTTTTGGAAAATTAGAGATGATTTTGATTAACAAGTACAGTCAGGTTTAAGAATTACAATTCTCAGGGCAGGCATTGTGGTCCAGCTGGCTAAGCTGCCACTTGAAATGTCCGCATCCCATAACAGAGTGCCATTGGAGTCCTCACTACTGTGCTTCACATCCAGCTGAGGGCAGCAGATGATGCCTCAAATAGGTGGATCCCTGCTTCTCATGTGGGAGACATGCATGGTGTTTCTGGCTCTTGGCTTCGGCCTGGTCCAGACCTACTGTTCTCCCTCCCCCTTCTCTGTCACTCTGCCTTTCAAATAAATAAATATTCTAAAAATTATAGAGACAAAAAGTTCCCCAGCATTTAAACAAAAATTCTTGAAACCTATTCCCAGAATTCCAATATATCAGAGATAGGATCCAAGAAACTACCATTTAATAATATCTCTAAGAGGTGCTGCTGTAAAGCCACTGAAATTATAAATTATAAATATAAAAAAAATGATAGGTCTGGAAGTGGAGAGGGGTCAGAGATGCTTGACTGTTTGGAATAAAAGAAAAATGAGAGCATAGAGGTACATCCTCTGCACTAAGACTACCCTTCTTTCATTATCTCCATTAAGAAAGGACTTAGTGCACTCAAGATACCCAAGTGTAACTGATAGTAACAAAGTTCCTCTCGGTGTGTTTGCTAGTTAACAAAGATTACTCCCTTCAAAAGTAAGGATTTTGATGTCAAATTTAGCCCAGTAGGAGTAAATAAACGTGAACAGGCAAGCTTTTTCTGACCACTTCAAAACTATCACATGAGGCTATACCTTTTCTCCATGGTTTTCATACACATTTTTTTTTACATATTAACTATAGTGTTCAATGGCATGTGGACATAGACTTGACACTTAAATGATGTTTTAATTATAAAAAACATGTAATGGTTTGCAAAAGATCTAAGAATGAAGAACAGAGGTAATTGCCTTTTCTAAATATAGACCATTAAGTAATTTTCCAGATGTTCTCCAACTTTGTTGTTCATTGCAATAATTCAAGTGGCTTTCCACATGCAAGAACATCTGTTATGGTGCAGTATATTTCTTAGTTGGTGTTCCATTTTTTATTTTTGAATGAAATGAATTTTTACAGTTATTTATCAGGCTGTATTTTCAAATGTATTCAGTAAATAATGCTCTAATAATATCAGGTTTTTTTTTAAGATCGGGATGAAATTTTACCAGTTATAACATTGTAATTTTGATTTTGTTCTTAAGTAAAATAAGAAGGGCAAACATTGTTTAAAAATATACACTTAACCCCTATTGATTTTACATTGATTTATACTTTTCTCATATAAAAGATTATTTCTAATAAGAAATCTTTTACATAATTTTAATCCTAGGCCTTAATATTATAACATATATGCTCTGTGCCCAGGGTCAGCAAACTAAGGGCTGTA
Source organism: Oryctolagus cuniculus (assembly GCF_964237555.1). Classification (NCBI taxonomy): domain Eukaryota; kingdom Metazoa; phylum Chordata; class Mammalia; order Lagomorpha; family Leporidae; genus Oryctolagus; species Oryctolagus cuniculus. Next base: position 63,972,612 of record NC_091453.1, read on the forward strand.
GGGACAAATATTTGAAATCATATAGACAGCCCGTTTTCATTTCTTTTTTTTTAAAGATTTATTTATTTATTTGAAAGGAAGTTACAGAAGGAGAGATAGAGATCTTCCATCAGCTGGTTCACTCCCCAAATGGCAGCAAAGGCCAGAGTTGGGCTGATCTGAAGTCGGGGCCTGGAGCTTCCTTCAGGTCTCCCACACATGTGCAGGGACCCAAGGATTTGGGCCATCTTCCACTGTTTTCCCAAGCCATAGCAGAGAGCTGGATCAGAAGTGGTGCAGCGAGGACTCAAACTGGCACCCATATAGGATGCTGGTGCTGTAGACACTGGCTTTATCTGCTGTGGCACAACACCAGCCCCTTTATTTCTTTTTAAAAATGGTCTTGACTATTCATGATAGTTTGCTTTTACTATATAAATATTTATATATTTTTCTACATAAGTTCTGTCTCAGAACTTATCAATTTATTCAAATAACACTTCATAGTATTTTGATTATATATATATATATATATATATATATATATATATAGAATGGCTTGGGCCATCTTCTACTGCTTTCCCAGGCAATAGCAGAGAGCTGGTTCGGAAGTGGAGCAGCCAGACCCTAACTGGTGCCCATGTGGGATGCCAGCTCTGCAGTTGGTGGCTTTCCCTGCCATGCCACAGCACTGACTCCATGGACATTGTAAGTTTAAAAGTTTAAATTGCAATTTTTCTTTGATGAACTATAGAAATATAATAATTTGTATAAAATATGTTATTTTTGTATATTAATCTTGATAAACCTGCTCAATAGCACTAGTAGATTTTAAGGAATCTTAGAAAAAAGGGGAAAAGAATCATTTTACATATATACATATATTTACATTTTCTAACAATCTTTATTCATACTGGCAGATCTTAATTTCAATCTGGTATCCATTTTCCTTTATATCAAAGTAAATCACTTAAATATTTCCTGTAGTGGATATATGCTAGTGACACACTATCTCATGTTTTCCTTGTCTGAAAGTGTCTAAAAACTGTCTACTTCAAAGGTATTTTCTTTAGAAGTAGAATTCTATTTTGACACTTTTCAGTGTTTTATTTTATATTTTTAAGATTGATTTATTTATTTGAAAAAAAAAGAATTAGAGAGAGAGAGAGAAATAGATCTTCCATCTGCTTGTTCACTCCTCAAGTTGCTGCAATGCCTGGGCTGGTTCAGGCAGAAGCCAGGAACCTAGAGTTATATCAGGGTCATCTATATGGGTAGCAGGGGCCCAAGCACTTGGGACTTCTTCTGCAGCCTTCCCATGTGCATTTGCAAAGAACTGGATCAGCGGTGGAGTAACGGGGACTGAAACCAGCACTCATGGAATGCCAGCTTTGCAGGTAATGGCTTAACTGGCTGTGCCCTTCTTTTCTTTTCTTTTTTCTTTTATTTTTGACAGGCAGAGTGGACAGTGAGAGAGAGAGAGACAGAGAGAAAGGTCTTCCTTTACCGTTGGTTCACCCTCCAATGGCTGCCACCGCCGGCGCGTTGCAGCCGGCGCACCGCGCTGATCCGAAGGCAGGAGCCAAGTGCTTCTCCTGGTCTCCCATACGGGTGCAGGGTCCAAGCACTTGGGCCATCAACCACTGCACTCCTGGGCCACAGCAGAGAGCTGGCCTGGAAGAGGGGCAACCGGGACAGAATCCGACGCCCTGACCGGGCCTAGAACCCGTTGTGCTGGCGCCGCAAAGTGGAGGATTAGCCTGTTGAGCCACAGCGCCGGCCCTGTGCCCTTCTTTTCAACATGTCATTCTATACACTCTGGATTTCTATTCTTTTACTAAAAATTATTAATAATTATTAACTTAGGATTATTCCCAAAGAGATTTACATCCTCAATACTATCATCATAAAAAACACCAATGGTATTCTTCACAGAACTAAAAAAAAAAAAAGAAGAAAAAATCTTAAAAATCACACAGAAGACAAATGATCCTGAATAGCCAAACACTTTTGAACAAAAAGAACAAATCTGGAGGTAGCACAACACCCGATTTCAATACATACTATAGAGCTGGCCCTGTACTAGCATAAAAACATGGGCTAATGAACAGAGTAGAGATTCAAAAAATTAATAAAGGCATCTATAGCCAAATGATTCTCAACATTTGTACCAAAAGCATACACTGGAAAAAAGACAGTCTCGTCAATGCAAACTCAAACTTACCGTTTGAGGTAAGTCAGCTTGAGCATGTCCCGAATTACACATCTCTTCCCTCTCTTATTCCCACTCTTATATTTAACAGCGATCACTTTTCAGTTAAGTTTCAGCACTTAAGAAGAATTGTGTATTGATTATAGTATTCAACCAAAAGTATTAAGTAGAACAAACAAAAAAAATACTAAGAGGGATAACATATTAAGCTGCTCATCAACAGTCAGGGTGAGGGCTGATCATTTCATCTATTTATTTCTTTTGTAAATGTAGAAACAGCCTCAAGATAATGAAATTATTCCATACATTTATAGGGGAGATGAGGTAAGTCTTATAACTTAGTATCTAGTTCTTCTGGCTCTGTAATCTTCTTCATATTTATTTTACTAAAGCATATCACTTTCCACTAAGGCAAAATCAAGTCATGCAAAGATAGAGAGAAGCTTCCTCATATCTTTTATAGAGTATTCATATCAGTGACAACCCAAAAAGTACTATTTTATCATCCTAGGCTTCAAGTTACTGTTCAAGTGGAAAATATTGCTTACAGTTAGCCACTACTTTTTCCTCCTTGTCCTTTGGATTGTGACCATCTTTAAAAGATTTATTTATTAAAAAGTCAAAAAGAGACAGGGAGAGAGAGAGAGAGAGATCTTCCATCTGCTGGTTGCAACAGAAAGAGCTGGTACAGATCAAAGCCAGGAGCCAGGAACTTCATTAGCATCTCCCACGTGGGTGGCAAGGGCCCAAACACTGAGGCATCATTTGCTGTTTTCTGTAAAGAAATGGAATGCAGATTGCTGCCTCCTCACACGGGGCACCAAATGTAAGAAAAAGGGTGCAGAACAGATAGGAGACAAGACTGTAGCCAGACTGAATTCATTCAAAGAAAATAAACTTGCAGAGGTCGACCAACTGCTAGTGTGCACACAGACCAAACACGTGGCAGAGGGCTCAGACCCCAGCAGGCTGGGCCTTTTTATAGCTTTGGTGGGCTAGGGGTTGGGGTGAGGGGCAGTAGGTGGAGGTGAGCTTCTCCATAGAGGTTTTTCAAGTTTTTCAAACCTTGAGAAGAATGCAGAGGTACAGTAGGGAACAATAGGATATGAGAATGAATTGGTAGGGAATGCAGGGATAACAAGAACCTAAAATGGCTGAGGCTTATGTCCTGGTTCCATCACTTTCCCCAGGCACATTAGCAGGGAGCTGGATCAGAAGCGGGGTAGCCAGAATTGAACTGCCAATCCAATATGGGATGCTGCCATTGCAAAGGCAGCAGCAGTTTAACCTGCTGTGCCACAACCACCGCCCCAAGTCATTGCCTTTAAAAAAGTCTCTAAAATGTAGTTACACCATATTTGAATTATAGGAGCTCTTGAAGCACACACATTGTCTCCTTTTGAATACGTGAAAGTCACTTCCAATTGCAAGGCATGTTTTATAAAATAATAATAAATGTTTCCAGGCTAAATTACATGCTTTTTACTCTTCAGAGTAGGTGAAAAAAGAATTAGTACAAGAAACAAGAAGTTATTTAAGTGAAAATAAAAAAAAAAACAGCTTCTGCAATTGAGCAGTTGAAGATGAAAACTGTTTATACAGCTATCAAACTCTAAATAATCTCTTCTGAAATTCTTGACTTAAGATGCAAGCTTTATAAACTTGAATTTCTTGCTTATATGCCTTTCTTTCTTTCTTTTCTCTCTGTAAACACATCCCCAGTTTCCCAGCAGGTTCAAACACAGATGGTTGCCTTATTGTGACAGAAGCAAAAATGCTACATTAATGTTTAACGGGATTAAAAATCCTCTTGGCAGCAGTGGCATATGTTACCCATTAATTGTTGCACTGGAAGCTCTCCTGCTGTTTTAAAACATGGACTCATTTTACATGCTTTCTGCAGAGCAGTATGAAATGTCAAATTTGTTGAGATAAATTTTAAATTCAGTTTGACAAAAATTAGACATAAAGAAGACAGTGCTTCCAAAGAATCTGTGAGTTGAAATGAAATGGATTGCATTATGATTTCTGCTTAAAGGGAGCCTGTGTTTGTTCTGCATTGAGGCAGAATCATGTGGCAAATCCACTAGATGCTCCAGAGGTCATAAATGATTTCAGCATATTCTGAACATGATTTTACATAATCGACACCTTGATTATAGTAGCCTGCTGTATAATGGAAGCATTTTCAAAGTGCAAAAGAGAATGATCTAAACCCTGTCATCATGAAGAAATGGTAATAAAAGTGTCCTGAATACCTTCTCAACAATAACTATTTGACGTATTAACTGAGATCATTCTACAGTCCATAAGTCAGGTAATTAACATCATCCTTTGAAGATCTCTATTTGATTAGTGACTTACAGGTGAGCAATTGTCAACTTACTGAGATATTCCACAAGAAAAAAATATAGGGAAGTTTGGAAAGCTGAAAATTTGCTTTTAATCAATTCCCCTTCAACTAGCTAAGTCTTGATTTCTCTCATTGTTTCACCAACTTTGTGTATAATATTTCTAGTTTTTATATTCTTTGCTTTGATACTAGCTGTCATTTTAGTTATCTTTCATCTTTTAAAAAAGGTGGTCTATTAAAATGCATACTTTTGACAATGTTGGAGTAGCAAGGCAATCTTACCTACAAGCCTGGAATAACTAGACAAAACAACACCATGACTCTACCAAATCACTGGCTAGAAATAGTGTCCAGTTGACCACCCAGAGAGAAAAACTCGATCTACAAATGACAGTCTTTCTGAAAGGAGAACAGGAAGCTGGGAGTTTTCATATGACAAAGTGGTGTGAGTTTGGCACCAGTGCCATGGTGTAGCAGGTTAAGCCACCATCTACAGCACCTACATTCCATATCAGAGCTCTGGTTCGAGTCCAGGTTGCTCTACTACCCAACAAATTTCTTATTAATGCATGTGGGGAAAGCAGTGGAAGGCAGTCCAAAACGGCTCCAGGTTTTGACCTGGCCCAGCCTTCACTGTTGCAAGCAATTGGGAAGCGAATCAATAGATGGAAGACAGCTCGCTTGCTCTCTCTCTCTCTCTCTCTTTCTCCTCTTCTTCTCTCTGTCATTCTACCTTTCAAATAAATAAAATAAGACTTCATGAAAAAGGGTGTAAAGTAACTAGAGTTCATAGAGCAGAATATTAAAAGGAGAGAGATGAAGTGAAAAAGAAATCCAAAGATCTTCAGTGATTCCAGGAATAGCATTCAGTGGGATACCGACCACTACATATATGTGAGAAACCTGTCCAGTCTCAAGGAAGGAACCACCAGAAAGCAGTAGTACAAACTCTGCCTGAAGCTCACAAATGTCTTGAAAGAGTGCCTGTCTTCAACAGCTAGAATGAAAAACCTCACAAATCAGAGGATGTGAGGTAAAATACTAAGAAGTCCACAGAGTGGAGAAAAATCAACCCTTGCTTGAATAAAACACTTATTCTCCTGCTTAACAACATTTAAAAGCCAGATCTGAAAGGATAAAAGTGCTTCCAAATGATTTAACCATGTCCAAGTGTACATATGTAAGAATTTAATATACATGGTGTCCGAAAGATAAAACTCACAATGCCTTAATCCCAGTGAAAAACTATCAGGCCTTCACTAAGAAGGAAAATATGGAACATAACACTTGGAATAAAAATCAATTAAAAATGACACAGAAACAACACAAATGATAGAAATCATAGACAAATACACTAAAAGAATTATAATGACTATGTGCATATTCCATCTGTTCAAAAAGGTAGAGGAAAGATTAAACATGTTGAGCTGTGATATGGATAATGAAAATCCATGTGTGTTTGGCTAAAATGCAAAATTGAGATTCTATAGATGAAAACTGCAATTTGAGAGAAAGCACTTTAATGACAATAGGCCTTGCAAAAGAAAATATTAGTAAATTTAAATTGTAGCATAAGATACTATCCAAAATGAAACAATGATAAAATATGCTGGAAAAAGGTGAACAGAGCTTTGAAATCATTTCAAACACACACACACACACAAATTTATACATGATTGGAGTCTTTTAAAGAAAGTAAATAGAAGGTTGACAGAAAAGAAAAACTGAAGAAATGAAGTTGAACATTTTCCAAATGTGATGAAAACTATAAACCCACACATGCCAGATATTCAACAAAGTCTAAGAAACAAACAAAAAAACGTGAAGAAAACTGTGCCGAGGTACATCATAATTAACTTGCATAATAACCCATGATATAGACAAAGATAGTCATTTAGTATTGATAAAACAGTCAACTCACTAAAAAGATATACCAATCTTAAGTATCAACTTAATATAAAACAACATGGTATATCTCGCCTTCTCCTTGCTGGCCTAAAGAAAGCTCCGTGTGAGACACGGGAATCCAAGTGGAGCCGGAGGGGACGGCGGCGCAGGACTGTGGCCGTGATGTCTGTCTCCTGGCCACCCGCAGGATGGCCGGGCTCAGGAGGGCCACCGAGAAGAGGAGCAGGAGGAGGAGGGGCTGCACCCCCCGAGGCAGCTGCCCGGGAGCCCAGGCCCTTGCCCCGCTTGCTCCAGGCCTGGTTCTGGGCTGGCTTGAGCCCGGTGGACGTGGCTCGAGCCTACCTGCCTGTTGCTGGATCTGCCACTTTCAGGGAAACAGGCTCTGGGGGCGGGGGGCCCAGCTGTGGGGAGCATCTGGGACTAGACTAAGTTACTGGAATTAAGACTTATTCTATGCATCTGCTCTCCCACAATATGGCGCTGGGAGAGGAGTAAACAACTTTTACACAGCTGCCTCCAGTTCAACCAATAACCTGCAGGAGCTGATCCTGCTCCTGATTGGAGGAGAGCAGCGTACTCGGCGTGTGGGTAGCAGAGTTGGGATTGGTGGAAGAGGACTATAAAGGAGGAGAGAGACAACATGCACCAGGAACATCTAAGGGAACATCTATCTGAAGGAACACTTGAGCAGCCCCCGAGAGAGCCGGCCGGCGGTGTGCTGCTCCCCCGCGGAAGTGGGGAAAGTGGCAGGGGGGCCCGCCCCTCCACGGAGGTGTAGGGACTGCAGCCAACCCAGGAAGGACCAGCAGCAAACCCGGGAAGGGCCAAGCAGACAAAAGAACAGCTCAGGGTCCTGTGTCGTTCCTCCGCGAAGAGGGGGAGTGACATAATGGTGCCGTGACTCGGATAGGAAACCTAGGAGGGAAGAAGCGGGAAGAAGTGGGAAAATACCGGAGAGAGAGACTAGAAGAGCCTAGGGAAAAGCCGGACGGAAAAAGTGCCGGAAGAAGTTAGGATTGAAAGCGAAAGTGAAAGCTGGAGGAAATATAGACTCAGATGCGGACTATGGCAGGGAAGCTAGGAGATTAAAAGCGAAAGTGAAATCTAGAACAAGCAGACTTGGATATGGACTGTGGGGAGAAGCCAGGAGAAATGAGAGGGGAATATTGTTGGAAGAAAAGTTAGAAAACATACCGGGTAGAGAAAAATATGTTAGGGAAAATGAAGCCGCGGGGGCAGGCCGAAGCGGAGACGTAAGCTAGGTTAGGATTCGTCAAGTCAGCCCGGGGAGCAAAAGGCGAGAAACTAAAACCAGAGGCAGAGACGTAAGCTAGGTTGGAATCCGTCAGATTAGCCCGAGGAGCAAAAGACGGGAAGCCAAACTGAAGTGGAGACGTAAGCTAGGTTGGATTTCGCCAGGTTAGCCCGGGGAACTTAGACTGAAAACTAAACCAACCGATGGCGGAAACGTGAGCTAGGCTGTGATTCGCGGAAGCCGCTGAGTGCAGAGAAAGCGCACGGGGCACAAGCGGAGAGAGCGCACGGGGCGCTAATAGATAGAGCGTGGGGCTGGCGTGGAGGCTGTGGTGCGGGCGCGAAGGGCGCAGAGACCTCGGAGCGTGCACAGAGTCGGGAAGCCACCGTGGGGTGAGGCGCCGAGAAGCAGCCTCGGGGCGGGCGCTGGGAAGCCGTGGGGATAAGAGAAACAGAAGTATAGAAGTAAAATGAGAGAAATAGGAATGCTGGCAGATAGAAGTAAAATAAGAGAAATAGGAATGCCCAGAGATAGAGAAATAGAGAAAAATAAGGCCTCCCCACAACACGGCAATGAGAGGGCTTGGATTCGGTCTGCCTGATTAGGCGATAAGCACCAGCAGGCAGCTCGAGCAGAGTATGAGCTGCAGGTCACCGAAGATAGGCACGAATCAACATCAATAAGTCTCCCCACAATACGGCAATGAGAAGGCTTGGATTCGGTTTCCCTGATTGGTAGGGCTTGTAAGCACCTGCAGGCAGTTCTAGCAGAGCAGAGCATGCGCTGCAGGGCACCGAACACAGGCACGCATCAGCGCCTAAAAACCTCCTCACAACATGGCGAAGAGAGGACCCGGATTCGGTTTGCCTGATTGGTAGGGCTTGTAAGCACCTGTGGGCAACTCCAGCAAGCAGAGTGTGCGCCGTGGGGCACCAGAGACAGGCGCGTATCAACGCCAAAAAATAAAAAGAAAGGGGGAACTGTGGGGAGCAACTGGGACTAGACTAAGTTACTGGAATTAAGACTTATTCTATGCATCTGCTCTCCCACAATATGGCGCTGGGAGAGGAGTAAACAACTTTTACACAGCTGCCTCCAGTTCAACCAATAACCTGCAGGAGCTGATCCTGCTCCTGATTGGAGGAGAGCAGCGTACTCGGCGTGTGGGTAGCAGAGTTGGGATTGGTGGAAGAGGACTATAAAGGAGGAGAGAGACAACATGCACCAGGAACATCTAAGGGAACATCTATCTGAAGGAACACTTGAGCAGCCCCCGAGAGAGCCGGCCGGCGGTGTGCCGCTTCCCCGTGGAAGTGGGGAAAGTGGCAGGGGGGCCCGCCCCTCCACGGAGGTGGAGGGACGGCAGCCAACCCGGGAAGAACCAGCAGCAAACCCGGGAAGGGCCAAGCAGACAAAAGAACAGCTCAGGGTCCTGCGTTGTTCCTCCGCGAAGAGGGGGAGCGACACCCAGCCTTAGCCCTGAGGCCTCCTGCAGCCCACCGGGCTCTGTTTATTTTTTTGTCCCCTTGTCCCACCCCACACCCCGTCTTCCCCGCCGAGCCCCTCTCTTGGGAGCCGGGGCCCATTCTGGCCACGTGGCCTCTGCCTGGTCCTGGCTGAGGGCGGGGGCTCCCGGCGGGAGCGTGGCCTCTCTTTTATATGTCTATTTATTTTGTACGTGTGTACCTGTGTGCAGGAGCGTGTCTGTCTCTGTGTTTTTTTAAGGCTCCCGAGTGCCGTGTATGGATTCTCTTTATGTCCCAGCCTCCCCATGGGCACTTTCCAGAGGGGGGATCTCTCGGGAAAGGAGTGGGAGAGCAGTGCCTGCGGCCGCTGTGCACCTCCCTGGGAAATAAACACCCTCTCAGAAAAAAAAAAAAAAACATGGTATAATGATAAGTTCATATAGACAAATGCACTATTTGTACTCAGAGATTTAAATTTTTGGCTTATAACTGCTAGAACAAATGCACAGAAATTGAGCAAGGATAGAGAACAGTTAACGAACACTATGAAATAACTTTGTCAACTGACCATTTCATCAGTCAATGGAACAGTATACCCAACAACAGCAATATAAACATTCTCTTCTATTAAAGCTATTGGATTATTTGGTTATAAACCTTTCCATAGAGAAAACTCCAGGCACAGACGGATTCACTAATGAATTCTGCCAACTATTTAAAAAACAAATAATGCAAATACATTTGTAAACTCTTTAATACACTTAAAGATGAGAGAATAAATTCCAATTCATTCTAAGCGGGAAGCATTTTAAATGGATGAATTATACCAAAACTAGACAAATGTATTACAAGAAAATCACAGACCAGCCAGTGTTGCGGCTCACTTGGCTAATCTTCTGCCTGTGGTGCTGGCACTCCGGGTTCTGGTCCCAGCTGGGGCGCCGGATTCTGTCCCGGTTGCTCCTCTTCCAGTCCAGCTCTCTGCTGTGGCCTGGGAAAGCAGTGGAGGATGGCCCAAGTGCTTGGGCCTCTACACCCCATGGGAGACCAGGAGGAAGCACCTGGCTCCTGGCTTCAGATCGGTGTACCGACGGCAGTAGCGGCCATTTGGGGAGTGAACCAACGGAAGGTAGACCTTTCTCTCTGTATTTCTCTCTCACTTTCTTTCTTTCTTCTTTTTTTTTTTTTTTTTGACAGGCAAGTGGACAGTGAGAGAGAGAGAGAAAGGTCTTCCTTTTGCCGTTGGTTCACCCTCCAATGGCTGCCGTGGCCAGCGCGCTGCAGCTGGCGCACCGCACTGATCCGAAGGCAGGAGCCAGATGCTTCTCCTGGTCTCCCATGGGGTGCAGGGCTCAAGGACTTGGGCCATCCTCCACTGCACTCCCAGGCCATAGCAGAGAGCTGGCCTGGAGGGGGGCAACCGGGACACAATCCGGCGCCCTGACCGGGACTAGAACCTGGTGTGCCGGCGCCGCAAGGTGGAGGATTACCCTATTGAGCCACGGCGCTGGCCCCTCTCTCTCACTTTCTAACTCTGTCAAAAAAAAAAAAAAACACACACACCAATATCCTTCATAAAAATATGCAAAATTATTAATATTTAGGAAGTCTAATCATTCCTTATTTTAAAACAGTAATAAGACATGTTAAAGTAGATTTTATTCTGTCATGTAAGCATCACTTAACATTAAAAATTCATTCAAAATAATTAAACATTGATAATGCAGAAAACCCATATTATCATCTAAATAAATGCATAAAGATCCAACATCTATCCATCATTAAAATACTCAGCAAACCTACAGATAATGCATACATATCAATGAAACCTGACAATTATTCACTAAAATCATAATAAAAAAGCAATATGTCTACTTTCACCACTTCTACTCAACATTGTTCTGGAACTTCTATCAAATGAAGTAGTGGGAAAAACAAGAAGGGGAAAGCTTGCAGATTGGAAAGAAGCAAGCAAAGCTATCTTTATTCACCGATAACACGAACTTATATATAGAAATCCTGCAGAATCTACAAAATAATGGTTGTATTTTTGGTAACTTTACTACAGTTTTAAGATGAAGGATAAAAACGTATAAAACAAATTATAATTCTGCAAAACATCAAAGAATTTTGGGGAAATGAGTTTAAAGTATTATTTTCAATAGAATAAAAATAGAGTGCTTAGGGATAAATTTTTCTATATATACTGAAATTTACAAAGTATTACTAAATATTATTTAAAATTAAAAGCAAATATATGGAGAAATATAAAGTATTCATGTAACTCAGGACTCCAAATGTTAATTAAATGCTAATTATCCCCAGTTGATCTTTGGATTCAATGCTATACCAATGAAAATCCCAGCAAGGTGATGTGTAAACATTGACAAGCTTGTTATAAAATTCATATGGAAGTTCAAATACTAAGAATAGCCAAAAAACTTTTAAAATAATAGCAGAGTATGAAGACTTGTACTATCTGATTTCAGTGCTTGCTATAAATTTACAATAGTTGAGACAGTGAGGTATTGATACAAAAAGATGGATATACAGATCAATAGAGTATTAGAGAATTAGGAAATAGCCCTACTTATATCTCAATAATTGATTTTTGACAAAGGGTCAAAAAAGTTAATTGAGAAATGTTCTTGTTTTTAACAAATGCTACTAGAATAGTTGGGTACCTGCATACGCACCCCCTACTTCTCCGTACACAAACCTTGATCCATATTTGAAAATATATGCAATAACAGCTCAAAATGGATCATGGATGTAAGTGTAAAATCGAAAATTATCAAACTTTAAGAACTGGAATTTGTGAGAATAACTTCTGATCTTTGAAAAATACTGTTAAGAAAATAAAATATAAATCATAAACTGGGAGAGTAGTTGTGTAAATCACTCATGTGGTAAATTACTTTAAAGAACTTTAGAAACAAACATTAAGATTTGAATAGGTACTTCACCTACAGAGTTATATGACTAGCCAATTAAGTACATGAGAAGATGCCCAGCATTATTAATCATTAAGGAACGCAAATTAACATATAATAAAATATCACCTCTCACTAGATTGTCTGGTCATAGAAAGTGTTGGCGAAGATGTGGAAACAGCTGAAATCTCATACACTCTCTCTAGGAATATTGTAAAAACACTTCAGAAGAGTTTTGTAACTTGTCAAAATATTAAGCATACAACTACCATATGAATCAACTCTTCCACTCCTTGATGTATTGAAGAGAAAGGAAAATTTATCTCCATTCAAAAATGTTTACATGAATGTTGATAACAGCTTTCTTTTTTTTTTTTTTTTTTTTTTTTTTTTTCTGACAGGCAGAGTGGACAGTGAGAGAGAGAGACAGAGAGAGAAAGGTCTTCCTTTTGCCGTTGGTTCACCCTCCAATGGCCGCCGCTGCAGCCGGCGCACCGTGCTGATCCTGGCAGGAGCCAGGAGCCAGGTGCTTTTTCCTGGTCTCCCATGGGGTGCAGGGCCCAAGCACCTGGGCCATCCTCCACTGCACTCCCTGGCCATAGCAGAGAGCTGGCCTGGAAGAGGGGCAACCGGGACAGAATCCGGCGCCCCAACCGGGACTAGAACCCGGTGTGCCGGCGCCGCAAGGTGGAGGATTAGCCTATTGAGCCACGGCGCCGGCAGCTTTCTTTATAATAGCCAAAACTGAAAATAACCCAAATATCCATCAACACATGAATTATAAATAATTTTAAATGTTAATTCATTTCCTTTTGTTTATTGTAAAGTTAGAATCTTTCACCTGCAGGTTCCCTCCCCAAAAACCTGCCACAGGTGCTCCCTGCTAATGTGTCAGGAAGGCAAGGGAAAATGGCCCAGAAATAGGGCCTTCTGCCACCTACATGGGAAACCCAGATAGAGTTCCGGACTCCTGGCTTTGTACTGGCCCAACCCAAGGCACTGTGGTCATTTGGTGAGTGAACCAGCAACTGGAAGACCTCTTTCTCTCTCTTTCATTTTCCCTTTTCCACAGCTCCTGTCAACCACCATTCTACTATCTTTTTCTGAGTATGATTGTTTTATATTCCACATACAAGCAAAAGCATTTAGTAAGTGTCCTGTGCCTGGCTTATTTCTCCTAACACAATGCCTTCCACAAATGCAGGATTTCCATCTGTTTTTTTTTTAAGATTGATTTATTTATTTGAAAAGTAAAATTACAGAGAGGGAGAGAGGCAGAGGCAGAGGCAGAGAGTGCTGGTTCACTCCCTCAAATGGCTGTAACAGCTGGGCTGGGCCAGACTGAAGTCAATAGCCAGGAGCTTCATCCAGGTCTCTCACATAGGTGACAGGGGTGCAAGCACTTGGGCCATCTTCCTCTGCCTTCCCAGGTACATTAGCAGGCAGCTGGATAGGAAGTGGAACAGCTGGGACTCAAGCTGGTGCCCATAGTTGATGCCAGCGCTGTAGGTGATGGCTTAACCCACTATGCCATAGCTCTGACCCCACCATCTTTTTTTTTAAGTCTAAATTATTTCACAAGAAATCTTCATAAAATTCATGGAAAATGCACGTTAGTAAAACATATGTGAGCATTTCAAAATTTTTTGCATGAAGTAAATACATATTTAAAAATTTTTATTTTACTTGAAAGGGAGGAGGGAGAGAGAGAGAGAGAGACAGAGAAAATGAATCTCTCTTCGGCTGGTTCACTCACCGAATACCTGTAACAGACAGCAATGGGGCCAGGACAAAGACAGGAGCTTGGATCTCCGTCCAGGTTTCCCACCTGGGTGGCAGGGTCCAAAGTCGGGTCCTTCTTGAGCCATTATTTGCTTCCTCCCAGGGTGCACATTAGCAGGAAACTTGTATTGGGAGCAGAGTTGGTTCTTGAACTCAGGTGCTCTGATACATGATGAAGATATAACAAGTGGATTTTAAACAGCTGTGCCAAATGCCTGCTCCAGTTTATCTTTTAAATTCACTTTCCATGAAATGTTTTAAATACTCTTGTCTACTAGATTTGCATTGTCAAATTGATCATTGATGGACATTTAGGTGTTTTCCATATCTTGGCTCCTATGAATAATGCTGCAATAAGCAAAGGAGTGCATCTGTCATATCAAGATCCTGATATCAATTCATTTGGATATACATCAAGAAATGGTTTTACTGGATCATATAATAACTGTTTTAAAAAGTGATTTATTTATTCATTTGGAAGGGTAAGAGAGAGAGATTGAGAGAAGAGAGAGAGAACTTCCATCTGATGGTTTACTCCTCACATGCCCACACCAGCCAGGACTGAGCCAGCCAGAAGTCAGGAGCCAGGACCTCCATCTGGGTCTCCTATGTGGGTGGCAAGAACCCCAGTACCTGGGCCATTTTCTGCTGCCTCAAAAGTGCATTAGCAGGGAACTCCATCAAAAGCAGAGGAGCTAGGACTTTATGCCAGGCACTCTGACATGGAATAAGGCCATTCTGAGTGGTATCTTAACCCACTGCACCACAATGCCCTCTCCTGATAGCCAGATTTTTAGTTTTCTGAAGTTCTCATATTGTTTTCCATAGTAGTTGCACTATTCTGCATTCTTACCAACAGTGTAGATGGGTTCCCTTCTCTCTGCATCCTCACCAACATATTTATCCACTGCTCTTCAGGACTCTCTTTAACATGAATCAAATGTCCAACTACATATTGTCTATTTCTGAATGCTATTCAAATGATCTATTTGACTGTTCTTACCTCAGTCCAACACTCTTATACTAAAATCAATCTAGGTATGTGTTTGATGATCCTTCCACTTTGTTATTTCATGTCATTAAATTTTACAAAACCTTATAAGATTTTGATTGAGATTGAATGAAGATAACAGATCAGCTTAGAAGAATTGACATAATGAAGATATTTAGACTTCTAATCCATGAATATGGATTTCTCTATGCCTCAATTGATTTCATTTTTCAAATTGTTTGATGTGGGGTATAAAATACAATTGATTTTGGTACATTGATCTTTTCACTAGCAGTCTTGTTGAATTCACTTATTAATTCTATTATTTCTTCTGCAGATTGTTTTGGATTTTTGAAAACTCAATCTTTTCTTCTATAAATAATAACCATTATTTTTCTCTTTGAAATCCTCACTTGTCATTTCCTTTACTCACATTATTGAATAGGTTAGAAACAGAATGTTGAATAGAAAAGTTTATAATGAGAATATTTGCTTTGTACCAATTCAGGGAAAAACTTTCAATATATCATCAATAAACATGTTTAGGTTTTAATGGAGATATTATTTTACATATTAATGAACTGCCATTTGCATTCTAGTTGCCATGAGTTTTGTTCAAGAATGGTTGTTATCACATAAATTTCCTGCATCTACTGAGATTCTCAAATTTTAAAATTTTATCAATAACTAATGAGTTACATTGATTTTCTGATACTAAATCAGCCTTTCATTTCTAGTATGCACTGCACTTGATGATGACGTAATGTCTCATATATGTGTCATTTGATTTAGCTTGCTAATATATTCTGGTGTCTGCATCTGTGCTCATAAGGGACATTTGCATGAACTTTTCCTTTCCTATAATGTCTTCAGTTTTTGGTACTGTAAATAAATTAGTCCTTAATTATTTGTTATTATCTGGAAATATTTATGTTAATATTGACATTATTTATTCCTTAGGTACTTAGGTACTAATTCACTCTTTGTAGGAAACTTGATTTCACAGATTTGATTTCTTTAATAGGTATAAAACTATCGAGACATTCCTTCTTCTTTTATCAGTCAGTACATTGTACTTTACTAGATGTTTATCTATTTGTCTAAATGTTTCTATTGGCAAAGTTATTAACATTATCCTCTTGTATATTGAATATCTGCATTACCAAGCACATTTCTAACAACCTCAATTTGTATTTTTTCATTATCTATCTCTCCAGGATATTAATAATTTTCAAAGAAAATTTTGTTTCATTTTTCAGCTCCTTACTTTATGTTTTCTACATGCATTAATTTTGATCTTCACTTTTATTATTTACCTCTGTTTCTGAATTTTGGCTAGGATTACTTATCCTCATTTAATATTATTGAGATAGTTGATATAGATTATTAAATTCCAACCCTTCTTCTTCCCTAATACTTGAACTTATGGCTATAAAATTATCTCAGGCTTGACTTCAACTACATATCACAAGTTTTTATATGGTTAATTTTTACTAATTTAAAAACATTTCTTTTTTATGATTTCTTCCTTGGATTTATTTAAAATAGTTTCTGTGATCTTATCTACGTGTACCTCATGGATAATGAGGGAACTTACAACCTTTGTTGACAAATCAGACCCTGCCACTGATGGGGGTATTTTTGTCACGCATTTACTTCTTCCATTCCAAAATTCCTTTGTGTATGAGAGCTTTTAATCATTTTCTAAAACAAGAAGTGGTATTATTTCAAGGAGAGCTGTAGAAAGTTCCAAAAACTCAAATGAAATAGATATTAAGCAGTGATCAAGCATTTATTTACATGACTTTCAGGGGCCATATTCTTACTGCATTTCCATCCTTATTTCCTACATGGAAAAAAAAGCAGTGTTAATGTCAGCATTGTCATTTTCCTCCAGAAAAAAACTCGAGATGTCTTTTCTAACAAAAAAATGCTTAGTATTTTGGATTTGTGATACATTAGAGAAAAACAGAAAAAGGTTGAGGTAAATCTCATTCTCCATAGCAGAAATAAAGGTGGAAAATTAATAACTAAGTTTACCTAAGAAGGAAATAACCTGAAAAGCATCAACACCCAAAATCTATTTTTGTGACATTTGGGAACTCTCAAGCTTATCTATTCACCAATATACAGCCATTGCCATAAATTGAAGCCCACATCTGAGAAAATTCACAAAATGTGAGCAAATTATGTTTAAATATATGTATGTTCATTTATAGGGAGGCAAATACACACATAAAGGCTAGACTGACACGTCCTGAATTATTAGCACTGGTTACAACTGTGACAAAAGTAGGAGTTATTGAAAAAAAAGAGGAACTTTGTATGTTTTACACCACCTATTCCTATGCTACTTGAATCTTTTGCAACTAGAATGATTTTCACAGGCTCATTTGTTATTTCTGTAAGACAGTTTGGAAATATAATTTAAAATTTGCTGAGTAACTGACATGTACTAACTTCTGTATTAGATTCTGGATTGACAAAAATTGTCATATTTTTGTTGATTTAAATTTTAAAAATCTGCTACGTTTAGTCCTAGAGATTGAGGCTATTTCAAATACAAATGATCTATTTCATGTAATAGATATGCTATGCCAACTCTTTTTTTTTCCAAGATGTTTTGCCAAATTTTTCTGTTACCAGGTTGCTAGAGATTCATGTGATTGATAAAACAAAAAAATTAAAATATATTAGTTCCTGTAATGAAACTGCAAGCAGTTCAGGGGGAGATTTGATCCCAAGGATAATTAGAGTAAGGGCCTTGAGTGATTTCAGGAAATTTCTGTGCCTGGGTGGAAATTGTGGAGAGAACAGAGTGCAAGGCAGCTTAAACAATTTGGTAGATACGGGGCAAGCATTGTAGTGTAGCAGGCAATGTTGCCACTTGCAACACCAGCATTCCATATGGGTGCCAGTTCAAGTCCTAGCTGCTCTACTTCCAATCCTACTCCCTACTAATGCATCTGGGAAGGCAGAGGAATATGGCCCAAGTGCTTGGGCCCTTGTGTCCATGTGGGAAACCTGGAGGAAGCTCTGGGCTCCTGGATTTGGCTTGGTGCAGTCTAAGTTATTGCAGACATTTGGGGAGTGAACCAGAAGATGGAAAATTCCCCCTCTCTCTCCCCTCTTCTCTCTCTCTCTCTCTCTCTCTCTCTCTGCTTCTCCCTCTCCCTCTGTAACCCTCACTTTCAAATAAATATTTTTTTAAAAAAATTAGTAGATAACTTTTATCTTTGTGGAGTACAGGATCCATTTCTGTTGAGTGGTGGTAATTATCATAAGAGCCAGAATTGGAGCTAGACTTAAAAAATATATGCAGCCACTAGAATGTTTCAGTGTGAGTCAGAACAATAATAAGCCAGTGTTTAAGAAAACAAGGAACTGGGACTGGCACTGTGCCATAGCGGGTTAAGCTGCCGCTTGGCAGTGCCAGCATCCCATATGGGTACCAGTTCGAGTCCTGGCTGCTCCACTTCATATCCAGCTCTCTGCTATGGCCTGGGAAGGCAGTAGAAGATGGCCCAAGTCCCAGGGCTCCTGCAACCGCGTGAGAGACTCGGAAGAAGCTCCTGGCTCCTGGCTTCAGATTGGTGCAGCTTCAGGCATTGCGGCCTATTGGGAGTTAACCAGTGGATGGAAAACCTCTCTCTCTCTCTCTCTCTCTCTCTCCCCCCTTTCTCTGCCTCTCCTTCTCTCTGTGTTACTCTGACTTTCAAATAAATAAATAAATGTTAAAAAAAGAAAACAAAAGGAAATTATTAGATGGATATTGATAAAATTTATGAATTTTTAAAAAGTGCCAAAATCACATGTGTAAAAGGTGGATTTGATTCAGACCTGAAAGTGCTTTTAGAATAACTTCCCTAGCTTTTGCATCTGATTCAAATTATGCAGTGCTCTACATTTTTAAAGCATTTTTCCCATAAGGCCAGAGCTAGAGCTGTTCCAGTGCCCAGGCTCTTATTTTTGAATCTCTGTGTCCAGAAAGGAAAGAAGTTATTTCTTCCTGGATCTAGTGTGAAAACATTTCAGCAACTTACTCTTGATGATTTGACTTCTGACATACCCTCATCTTTTGAATGAATATCTTTGATTTAGGTCTTATAATTGCTCCATATTGAATATCATGACTATGCTGATGATGAGAAAATGTGTATCTATACATGCAAACAAAAATCACTAGATATGAACTATAGATATACCAGTAAATTTTAAATTTTAACATGTAAAATCAATCAATGTAAAGGTTTTTTAAAAAAAATATTTATTTATTTCAAAGGCAGAGGAGGGGGAGAGAAATTTTCCATCCTCTGGTTCACTTCTCAAATGGCTGGGTTGGCCTAGGCTGAAGCCAGGAGCCAGGAACTTCATCTGAATCTCCCACATGGGTGGCAGGGGCTCAAATACTTGGGACATTTGCTGTTTTCCCAGGTGCATTAGCAGGAGATACATCTGGAGTGGAGCAGCCAGGACAAGAAACTGTGCCCATATGGGAAGCTGGCACTGTAGGAGGTGTCTTAACCTAGTACACCATAATACCAGCCCCAGTGTAAATGTTTTAAATAAAAATAAAGTGTTAAAGTCATTTGAACTAGTTGAAGACTTCTGCAAAGTGTTTTTTAAGTTATCTTTAGATGAGAGATTATTGCCTCTATCTTGGAAATGAATATTTTGTGAAAGAAAGCAAAACATCATTTTACATGTTATTTTCATCATTTTAATATTGTGGCTTTTGAGAAGATGGTTATTTTGCTGCTTTGTTACTTATTTCTTTTTATAACATTTAAATTGTGCTTTATTTTTACTGATTTAATGATGCCCATTTACCAAGGCTTATTCCATGCAAGTGTAACTTTAGCTTTATAACTCTATCACTTATAAAATACTATCATCTTGACTTAACTATGTTTTTACCGCACAATGTAGAATTCCTCTATTTTATTTAGGATGACCTACCAGTACCTTATAAAAATACCTAGTTATTGACACATTTTAACCCAACTAAATTTCATGCGGTCACCACCAAGTGGCAGTGTAGCAACATTCTTACGTATTGTATTGATACCACTTATTCCACTTCATAATTGGTTTCCTTTAAGAATGTCAGAGTATTTTATTAATTCTGTTTTTAAAATGTGTAATGCAATGGCCTATCAATCTTTAGTTTCTGCTTTAAAATTTGCTTTCAGCTATAAAGACATGTATGGGAATTTTTATAGTCATGCAACTAAAGTAACATAACATTTTTTATAGAGAAACTAGTCAATATGGTTTGCCAGTCCTTCTTCCCAACCTGAGTAGGAAATGAGAGTTATTTTTAACTGGTTAATATGCCTGCTTGGGGTTTTATCCTAAGTTATCAGCCCAGTTAGTATAAGCCATATGTGTGTTAGCCATCACATAACATTACCTCTAAAACGCTTTCTGGTGCATTTTACTAGGTTGTAGCTTATGTGTTAATGATCACCAAATCTCTCTGAAACACGTGGAGTGCCAGAAAACCCTCTATAAATTTGCAAGTAGTCCATTTCTCTCATTTTACGGATGAGGAAATTTGATTCTGAAATGATTCAGGTGATTAACCATGTTCATGTATCCTGATAGTGCTGGTCCAAGAATAGAGCTAAAGGGCTTTCATTCTCAGTTCAATTTTTAAAATTATTTTTATCTCTTTGAAATTCAAGCTATGATTATATGATCTCAAATAATTCAAAACTAACCAGTACAGCCAACTGTCTAAATTAGAACAAATAGTCATATATTTGTAATATCCAATAAATCTTTTCCCCCCGTTGGAGCAATGAGTATTGTGTAAGCATAGGCATAAGACCTAATTTGCCTTTCAAGTTGAGTACAATTTTCTCTTAAGTGGTTATCATAATGTTCAAGTTTCTCATTAGGCTTCACAAAGGTGTATTTGTGTGTAAATCTTCCAGGTACCATAGACTAAACTACAAATAAAGTGTACATTTAGATATAATAGGCTTAAAATGTTTCCTATTACAATGAGAACAACTTGTCCTCTTCAACACATAGTGGTTGGATACTCCCACTCATATGTGGTAGGTAAGAGTGGTTGCATTCTGACACACTGCTGTAGCTCTCAGCTTGTCACAATTTAATCTCAGCCAACAATCTGTGGGTTGAATTTTCTGTTTTAAAGCTTTAAACTAATTGAAACTGCAATAGAATTTTATACTAACAACAAATAATGAAGTCTTGTTTCCCCCCTTCCCTTCATACGTTGGTGTTAGGAATTCAAGTTTAGTTTCTATATGCTTAAGGAGAAAAAAGGAAAAAATGGACTCTTTATCTTTTATTAATTGTAAAATGGAAATTCCAGCAGAGTAATGAGGGATATGACAGTTTTCATAAAACTCATTATGGTTATCTTCTTAGAATTGTATCTATAAAATACATGAAATCTGTTCTCTCTATATTAACAAAAATAAAATGAAATGTGGAAAAAAAGAGTAGCAATATCAGAATTCCTAGAATCAAAAAGCCTCAAATTACAGTTTTATTTGTCTATTAATCAATAGCTCACACTAAAATTTATCCAATCCACCAAAATTTGGTATTTTGTTATTTAAAAAGAAAAATTAGTTTAAGGAGTTTGATAAATGCTACTCAAAGACTTTCATGTTTTTGAACTCCGACAACTTATATATTTCATTTACCTTGAATCCAATTTTTGTGCTGAATTAGATTTTTCTCTTGTGATGGCCTAGTCAATCTATGAAATCTAAATAGCTCTCAAAAAGTGACTACAAACAGATTCTGACTAAAACATTCAATCAAGTAGCAGTGATTTCTAGATAACTGACAATATTTTGTATACTGAACATGGCTAAACTTTTGAAAGGCATTCTCTGTATTAGATTTTCTAATAATGGTGTTGTGATCAATTGTAGCCTCTGGTACACATGAACCTAGCACTATGTGTTCTTCCACGTAAATGAAGTACATAGTAGATTTAAAAATGTGTACAGAGGGGGCCGGCGCCATGGCTCACTTGGTTAATCTTCAGCCTGCGGCACTGGCATCCCATATAGGTGCTGGGTTCTAGTCCCAGTAACTCCTCTTTCAGTCCAGCTCTCTGCTGTGGCCCGGGAAGGCAGTGGAGGATGGCCCAAGTTCTTGGGCCCTGCACCCCATGGGAGACCAGGAGAAGCACCTGGCTCCTGGCTTCAGATTGGTGTAGTGCCATCAGTAGCAGCCATTTGGGGAGTGAACCAACGGAAGGAAGACCTTTCTCTCTATCTCTCACTGTCTAGCTCTATCTGTCAAATAAAAAAAATGTGTACAGAAGAAGATGTGACTTTAGGCTGAGGTGGCCAAAGATGTCTTTCAAATTCTACTTTTTTCCTCTACCCTTCTCTTAAAAGTTGCTATCCTTCAAATGTTTCACCTTGATCTTCACTCCTTCTCACTCTCTCACTCTACCTCATTATACTATATGCATGTCTCGTACTATAGCCACTAACACAGATGTCTCTTTTCTTTTTCTACTGTTTGAATAGTAGTTTTACCATTAATTCACATAGTACAACACATTAAGGACAGAGATCCCATATGGGAAGTAGGTGCACAGTGACTCCGTTATTGATTTAACAATTGACACTCTTATAAATATTTTTCAAAAAAATAAAATAAAATGTAAAGGAGAAAAAGAATGATTCCATTTCCACTGATCTACTCCATGATTTGGAACAAGTGCTTAGATGGTAGTATTCTTTATTAAAGAGAGGATTTTCCACAGTATGTATCCCCAATGAAATAACACTGTCATTACTTAAGATCATGGTTACATTTGTTTTTTTTTAATTTTTTCAACTTTTATTTAATAAATATAAATTTCCAAAGTACAACTTTTGAATTATAGTGGCTTTTCCCCCTATAACCTCCCTCCCACAACCATCCCATCTCCCACTCCCTCTCCCATCCCATTCTTCATCATGATTCATTTTCAATTATCTTTATACACAGAAGATCAACTTAGTATATACTATGTAAAGATTTCAACAGACTGCACCCACAAAGACACCCAAAGTGTAGAGTAATAATTGATAGAGTTAAAAGAAGAGAATGATCCTACATGGGAAGCAGGATACACAGCAGACTCATAGAATGGCAAATGCCCTAAACAGCACTCTGGCCACAGAATCAGCCCTAAAGGCATTTGGATCTGGCTAAAAAGCCCATAAGAGTTTCACAGGCATGGAAAGCCAAGACACAGTGGCAAAAAATGACCTAAATGAAAGATCTCTGTGAGTGAGATCGAAGGGGAAAGAACAGGCCATCAAAAATGGCAGTACCTTTCTCTGAAGGGAGGAGAGAACTTCCATTTTGAATATGGCCTTGTCTAAATAAGATTGGAGTTGGTGAACTCAAGAGGCTTCCATAGCCTTGGCAGCTCATGACAAGAGCCTCGGGTGATTACTGACATCATAAATAAGAGTGTCAAATGTTTAATCAACAACGGGAGTCACTGTGTACCTGCTTCCCATGTCGGACCTCTGTCCTTAATGTGTTTTACTATGCAAATTAATGGTAAAACTACTACTTAAACAATACTCTATACTTTGTGTGTCTGTCTGGGTGCAGTCTGTTGAAATCTTTACTTAGTATATACTAAGTTGATCCACAGATGTCTCTTTAAATTTAAATGTGTATTAATTAAATATAAATGAAGTTAAGTATTGAATTTCTCAGTCACACTAATAATATTATAAGTGCTCAATGATCAAACATGTGGCTAGCTACTTCTGTATAGGATCATACAGATTATAGAATATTTATATCACCATAGAAAGTTGGCACCATGGAGTAACATTTGGCCTAGTGGTTGAAGTGCTTACATACCATATCAGAGTAGTTGGGTTCAAGTCCTAGCCTTATTCCTGATTCTAGTAATTCACACCCAGGAAGGTAGCAGGTGATGGCTCAAATATTATACATATGGGAGACCTAGTTTGAGTACCTGGTTCCTGGTTCCTGGCTTTGACCAGGCCCAGCCTAGTATGTTATGGACATCGGAGAATGAATCAGAGAAGAGCGATCACACACACTCTCTCTCTCCCTCGGCTCCCTCCTCACTCCATCTCTATTTCTCTATTTCTCAAGTAGACTACCTACTTAGCTTAAGCAATGTGGTCAGCATCATGACTCACCTGCCATTGGTGATCCCTCTGAAATCTCCATTTCTATACCTGAATTTCCTCATATGTTAACTGGGAATAATAGCAATATCTATAACATAAGATTTGGGTGAAGATTATATAAAATAATACATATAAAGCACAAACCCCATTGTAGGCACTAAACTTTTTTTAACTTTTATTTAATAAATATAAATTTTTGAAGTACAGTTTACGGATTACGAAGACTTTTCCTCCCCATACCTTCCCTCCCACCAGCACCCCTCACATCTACTGCTCCCTCTCCCATCCCATTCACATCAAGATTCATTTTCAATTATCTTTGTATACAGAAGATCAATTTAGCGTATATTAAGTAAAGATTTCAACAGTTTGCACCCATACTGAAACACAAAGTGTAAAGTACTGTTTGAGTACTAGTTATAGCGTTCACATTGTACAACACATTAAGGACAGCGATCCTACATGAGGAATAAGTGCACAGTGACTCCTGTTGTTGACTTAGCAAATTGACACTCTTGTTTAGGCGTACTGAATTATTTTTTAATAAATAAAAATGCCTTCATCCTGACAACACTTTTCTGAACTCCATAACTATATATTTAATTGTCTTCTGGGGGCCGGCAATGGGTTAACGCCTTGGCCTGAAGCACCGGCATCCCATATGGGCACTGGTTCTAGGTCCGGCTGCTACTCTTCTGATCCAGCTCTCTGCTATGGCCTGGGAAAGCAGTAGAGGTTGGCCCAAGTCCTTGGGCCCCCGCACCCACGTGGGAGATCCAGAGAAAGCTCCTGGTTCCCAGCTTCCTATCGCTGTAGCTCCGGCTGTTGCTGCCATCTGGGGTGTGAACCATCGGATGGAAGACCTCTCTCTCTCTGCCTCTCCTCTCTCTGTGTAATTCTGGATTTCAAATAAATAATAATAATAAAAATTTTCTGAACATCTATATACATTTCAATTTCATGTAGAATCTCAAAGTCAATAAATCCAAAACTAAACAATAAAGAACAAAACTGTATTTTGCATAATAACTATTTAAATATTTGAAGACAACTATTATTTCCACCCTTGGATTACTCTAACTTAAAATTGTTTAGTTCTTTTAATATTTTTGTCAGATGATTTTTATACCTCTACCATTTAAAAATGCTGAGCTTAAATGTCATTCATTTTCATTCCTGTTCCTTATGACATCTATTGATTGGTATACGAATCAACAATTATACTCTTCGTGCTACGTGGAAAGTTTTCCTCTTCTGATTTTTTCTATCATTAGAATGCAAGTTAATTGACCCTAAGATCTATTTCTTATTGAATTCCTAGGTGATAGCAAAGACCCTTGCACAGAGTGAAGACTAACCAAACCTTGTTTTTATAAAATTTTCATTTTATTTGAAAGAGACAGTCACAGAAAGAATTTTCATCCACTGATTCACTCCTCAAATTCCTGCAGCTGCCAGAACTGGGCCAAGCTGAACGCAAGAGCCTGGAACTCAATCTGGGTCCATCATGTTGGTGTTAGGATCCAAGTACTCAAGCATCACCTGCTATCTTCCAAGGTATGCATTAATAGGAACCTGGATCAGAAGCAGAAGCAGCCAGGGCTGGAACCAGGCACTCAATATGGGATGTGGCATCCTAAGCTGCGACTTAACCTCTTTGCCGCATGCTTGCCCCAAGCCCTTTTTAAATCAGAGAATGACACAGGATACGAACACAGACCAAGTTTGAGCTTTTGATTAAAAGGTGAGTACAGTTTAGATAGTAAACATAAAGAAACAGATGACTTTGGTAAAGCCATCAGAATATGTAAGTGCAGAGTTCTTTGTGGGACAGGGCGTGACTAAGCTGATAAATTGGAAAAGATAATTTATTTCAGGATAAATGATGAGTATAAAAATGTTTTATGAATTTATAACACAACTCTACATTATCTTATTTTTTTAGATTTATTTATTTATTTGAAAGGCAGAGTTACAGAGAGGCAGAGGAAGAGAGAAGAGACAGGGGGAGAGAGAGAGAGAGAGTCTTATATCTGCTGGTTCACATCCCAGATGGCCACAACAGCTGGAGCTGGGCTGATCCAAAGCCAGGAGCCAGAAGTTTCTTCTGCGTCTCCCAATTGGGTGCAGGAGTCGAAGGACTTGAGACATCTACTGCTTTCCCAGGCCATAGCAGAGAGCTGGAACAGATGTGGAGCAGCCGGGACTCAAACCGGTGCCCATATGGGATGCTAGCACTGCAGATGGTGGCTTTACCAGTTATGACACAGCACCAGCCTACATTATCTTATAATCAGTGAGAAGTCGTTGTAAATTGAGGTGGGGAAAGTAGCATTTATAAAAGCCAGAATTTATTCAGCAAGATTAATTTGGAGATAGACCATGGATAGACTGGATTTGGAGTGGGGAAAAAAGTGTTGGCAGTGAAATCGGTGAACAGACTCTCACAGAGATATGTGATTATGCGGTCACTGCTGGTTGTGACTGTGATGTGAATAAGCTGATTGTTGTGAGGGGAGAAACTGATAGTGATGCAACAAGAACATAAGCATCAACTATTCTAACTCCTTGCCCCAGAATAGATAAAACTGTAATTTACCCCTTACCCTTACATCTTTGAAATCTGGAACTTACCCCTTACCACTGCACCCTTTCAAGAGACCAGTTTAGTTTCACACCCTGTATTGCTCCCCATCCCACAAACTTGAAAAACATGTATGGAGAAACTCACCTCCATACTGTTGGCCCCCCACCCCTCCTCCGAACCCCTAGCCCACCCTAAGATATAAAAATGCCCAGCCTACTGAGGACTGAGCCCTCTGGCACGTGTTCGGTCTGTGTTCACACTGGCACTTGGTCACCCCCTCTGCGAATTTATTTTTTCTGAATAAATTCATTTTGGCTGCACATTCGTATCCTGTATCCTCTCTATTCTGCGCCCCTTTTCCTTACAGATAGAATGAGAAAAGAAGAGTCCTAGATAATGGAAGTCGATATGCTTGGTTTTAGAAACTTTTTAAAATTTAAAAAAAATTATTAATTTTTAAATGTATGCAAGAGAGAGAGAGAGAGAGAGATGCCTTTTAAGCTCTGGTTCACCTTTCAGATGCCAACAAGAAATGAGCATGGACCACAGTGAACTCAGGGGGCTGGGAACTCAATCTGGTGATTAAGGGACCCACGTATTTGAGCCAGCACCTCTTCTGCTTTGCAGGGTGCATAGTTACAGGAAGAGGAGACAGGGCATGTACTCAGGCACTCTGATATGGGATGTGGGCATCCCAAATGATATCTGAACCACTGTGCCATATGCCCACTCTGTGATTTAGATGTTCTTTGATTGAACTACCTGATGGTAAGAGCTATGAAGGAAATGTCCCATATATTACACATCTCCTGGACTGAATCATCTTGCTGGATCAGTGGTCCATGGAGCACATTCTGGAAAACATTTATTTAAGGTAAATTGTTTTCCTAAGGTTCCTGTGTGTGTGTGTGTGTGTGTGTGTGTGTGAGAGAGAGAGAGAGAGAGAGAGAGAGAGAGATGTGGACTCATGAATGCTTTTATCAACTTTCTTTAGTTTTGCAATTTTATTTTTCTCTCTGGTGGTCTAGTTTGTATAGAAAAGGTTTTCATTCTTGTTGCTTAAAAAATGATTTTGGAAAGCATGCATCTGTTTTATTTTACAAATTCATATTGATTTGAAGTAAAGGTTTGTGATTTATTTTCTTATGCAATTCTTCAGAGTTTTTTGAATGTGTGAAGAAAATGTTAGCATTTAAAACTATTATCTTTTGAATAATAAAATTGTCCACAAAGTCACAGATTTATCAGCAGGAAGTTCTCTTGGTCTTCAAAGACTATTTTTGTCCCCTTAGGAAATAAACAAACAAAAACATTTGTTTATAGGTTTCTAACTGCTCTGACTAGGCTCCTGTCTCTATGTCAGGAGAAAATTTGAGAACTTATAAATATGCACAAACCTACCACCTTAAAAATTGCAGTAACAATCTAATGAAGTGTTACCTTTGATAAAATGATGTCACTGCATTATTTCTCCATAACCTCTTTTTTTAACAATATATCCATCTATGAAAAGCAAATTATATGAGTAAACGATATATTGTTATTTTGTCAATATAAATGAAATACTACTAATTTTCCTTTTGAAATGTGTGATACCTCCTTGAGATAATTAATGATGCCTTAGCAGTGTTAAAATTAAGATCACTATCACTAACAGAATTATCATTATTGCTATTTTCCTTCTGGACCATTTTCAAGTAATTGTGTCAAGTGAAAAAGAAATAAATAAGAATAACTACTTTGCATTTTATTTCTGATAAATTGTCATGTGGACAGATGATTCATCTTGATTATTATGGCTCCACAGTATAATATTAAAACAAGTGAGTGAAACACACAGGAAGATAGAAATTAGTTCAAGATGGAAACAATTTGCTAATAGCCTGACTTGCCCATGGCTGTTCTTGGGCCAATGGGTTCTCACTCACTTATGTGTTATCATGTGAAGACTACATGACCGCCTGTTGGAATTTCTATAGAGAGATGGTATTCGTTTCAACATTTAGAGTCCACTGTTCTATAATTTATAAATTAGTATTATTATTCACACTGTTAATCATGTTCTTTTAAATACATTTTATATCTTTTAATTGAAAAAGTAACACCTGTACAGAATTGAAAATATTTATTATTTAAAAAATAGCAAACCCCTGCATTGTGTTTTCAAGATCCCTCAATTGTCCAGTCTCACCAAAGGCAATTGCTAAATGTTTTAGGTGTGTCTTTCAAGAATATTTTACGATGTGGGTGTACATGTTGTATTCTGTAGTTCACAAAAATTGGAATCTACTAAAACTTTCTCTTCTATATATTGCTATATTCGTATATATATGTGTATATACACATATGTATACATGATTGCTACATATTTTTCCATTGTATTGAAGAATTGTACTTTTCTTGTTTTCTTATTGTGTAAATGTTGGATTTTTTTCTGTGTTTACTACTATAGACAAGACTACAATGAGTAACTGTGTATATGTATCTTAGTACATATCTGTATATTTGTGGGATACATTTTTATGTGCATTATTGTTTGGTCAAAATCTATCAGCATTGGTGCTGGTGTTGCGGTGCAGCAGTCTAAGCTACAATCTGAGACGCTGGCATCCCGTACTGCAGAGCCAGTTCAGGTCCTTTCTTCTTACGGACTTTTAACATTTCTTTCAAGGACAGATCTACTAGTAACAACCGAGTTTTATTTTTCTAAGTAGTTCTTTCGTAGATAATATTTCACTGAATACCAAATTCTAGGTTGAGAGAAGTTTTGTGAATATAAGGACTAAAGCTCCAGAGCCTCTCAAGCTCAAAGAAACTTAAAACTAGATCAACCATGTCTCTCATTTTTGTTTTATAATTGACTAAAGAAGGTCTTACTTCCAACATTTTGGGTATCTCTAATTCCTACAGTAGACTTCCTCACCTCTGCTACTATGCCTCTCCTATTTCCTATCTCCAAAGCTTTGCAAATGCTTGCTATGTTCCTTCAGTGTCAATGTTTTCTGCAAGAGTATTGCGTCCATTAGAGCCTCCATCAGTGAGATAATTTTTTCTTACCCTCTTTGATCCCCATTGCAGTTTCCGCCCCATATTATTATAATAAAAGCCTTTGTTCTTTGAGTTCCATGTCACTTGAGAGGGTAAATTTTTTCCTTTCACTGTCACCATGATCCACCATTTTGATCAAATTTCCTCATTTATCTTTTTATTTATTTATTTATTTATTTTTTGACAGGCAGAGTGGACAGTGAGAGAGAGAGACAGAGAGAAAGGTCTTCCTTTACCGATGGTTTACCCTCCAATGGCTGCCACGGCCTGCGCTGTAACCAGTGCACCGTGCTGATCCGATGGCAGGAGCCAGGTGCTTCTCCTAGTCTCCCATGGAGTGCAGGGCCCAAGTACTTGGGCCATCCTCCACTGCACTCCAGGGCCACAGCAGAGAGCTGGCCTGGAAGAGGGGCAACCTGGACAGAATCCACCGCCCGACCGGGACTAGAACCGGGTGTGCCAGCGCCGCAAGGCAGAGGATTAGCCTAGTGAGCTGCGGCGCCGGCCTCCTCATTTATCTTAAGACTCATTTGCTCATTTATTTGAACACCATAGTCAGAGTCAGCAACAATTCTAAGAACAAAGGCATTCAGGAGCAAACAAAACAGTTAAATTTCATTACAATTGATTTTCATTAACAACACTTTTTTCTGTACTCCTCACCTCCTCATTTGTATCATTAAGTTTGAAATTCATTAAATCTAGTGTTCAGCCCATTTTTTCCTCTAAATTTTTACTTTTACTCGCTGTACAATTTTTTAGCTTTTATTTAATGAATATAAATTTCCAAAGTACAGAATATTGATTACAATGGCTTCCCCCCCATAACGTCCCTCCAACCCACAACCCTCCCCTTATCCACTCCCTCTCCCCTTCCATTCATATCAAGATTCATTTTCAATTCTCTTTATATACAGAAGATCAGTTTAGCATACATTAAGTAAAGATTTCAACAGTTTGCTCCCACACAGAAACAGAAAGTGAAAAATACTGTTTGAGTACTAGTTATAGCATTAGATCTCAATGTACAGCACACTAAGGACAAAGATCCTACATGAGGAGTAAGTGCACAGTGACTCCTGTTGTTGACTTAACAAATTGACACTCTTGTTTATGGCCTCAGTAATCACCCTAGGCTCTTGTCATGAGCTGCCAAGGCTATGGAAGCCCCCTGAGTTCACTGACTCTGATAATTTTTAGACAAGGCCATGGTCAAAGTGGAAGTTCTCTCCTCCCTTCAGAGAAAGGTACCTCCTTCTTTGATGACCCGTTCTTTCCACTGGGATCTCACTCGTGGAGATCTTTCATTTAGGTTTTTTTTTTTCCCCCAGAGTGTCTTGGCTTTCCATGCCTGAAATACTCTCATGGACATTTCAACCGGATCCGCATGCCTTAAGGGCTGATTATGAGGCCAGAGTGCTGTTAGGACATTTGCCATTCTATGGGTCTGATGTGTATCTCACTTCCCATGTTGGATCATTCTTTCCCTTTTTGATTCTATCAGCTAGTATTTGCAGACACTATTCTTGTTTATGTGATCCCTTTGGTTCTTAGTCCTATCATTATGATCAATTGTGAACAGAAATTGATCCCTGGGACTAGTGAGATGGCATTGGTACATGCCACCTCGATGGGATTGAATTGGAATCCCCTGGTATGTTTCTAACTCTACCGTTTGAGGTAAGTCAGCTTGAGCATGTCCCGAATTGCACATCTCTTCCCTCTCTTATTCCCACTCTTATATTTAACAGCGATCACTTCTCAGTTAAGTTTCAGCACTTAAGAAGAATTGTGTATTGATTACAGTATTCAACCAAAAGTATTAAGTAGAACAAACAAAAATAAATACTAAGAGGGATAACATATTAAGCTGCTCATCAACAGTCAGGGTGAGGGCTGATCAAGTCACCGTTTCTCATAGTGTTCATTTCACTTTAACAGGTTTCCTTTTTGGTGCTCAGTTAGTTGTCACCTATCAAGGAGAACAAGTGGTATTTGTCCCTTTGGGATTGGCTTATTTCACTTAACATAATGTTTTCCAGATTCCTAACAGGGATCACTTTTCAGTGAAAATTTAAACACCTAAGAATAATTGTGTGTTAATTACAGAGTTCAACCAATGGTACTAGAACAAAAAAAATACTAAAATGGATAAAGTATTACATTGTACATCAACCGTCAGGACAAGAGCTGATCAAGTCACTGTTTCTCATAGTGTCCATTTCACTTCAACAAGTTTCCCCTTTGGTGCTCAGTTAGTTGTCGCCAATCAGGGAGAACATATGATATTTGACCCTTTGTGACTGGCTTAATTCACTCAGCTTGATGTTTTCCAAATTCCTCCATCTTGTTGCAAATGACTGGGTTTCATTGTTTTTGACTGCTGTATAGTATTCTATAGAGTACATGTTCCATAATTTCTTTATCCAGTCTACTGTTGATAGGCATTATCAATGTATGTGCACCTAACTACAGGGCACCAGTTTATCTAATAGATTTGTTAAGGGACTTAAAGGGAGACTTAAACCCCAATACAATAGTACTGGGGGACTTCAATACTCCACTCTCAGAAATAGACAGATCAACAGGACAGAAGATCAACAAGGATACAGTAGATTTAATCGACACTATAGCCCAAATGGATCTAACAGATATCTACAGAACTTTCAATCTACAGCTAAAGATTTTACATTCTTCTCAGCAGTACATGGAACCTTCTCTAGGATGGACCACATACTAGGCCATAAAGCAAGTCTCAGCAAATTCAAAAGAATTAGAATCATACCATGCAGCTTCTCAGACCATAAAGGAATGAAGTTGGAAATTAGCAACTCAGGAATCCCTAGAGCATACGCAAACACATGGAGATTGAACAACATGCTCCTGAATGAACAATGGGTCATAGAAGAAATTAAAAGAGAAATCAAAAATTTTCTGGAAGTAAATGAGGATAACAGCACAACATACCAAAACTTATGGGATACAGCAAAAGCAGTGTTAAGAGGAAAGTTTATATCAATAGGTGCCTACATCAAGAAATTGGAAAGGCACCAAATAGATGAGCTTTCAGTGCATCTCAAGGATCTAGAAAAACTGAAGCAAACCATACCCAAATCTAGTAGGAGAAGAGAAATAATTAAAATCAGAGAAGAAATCACCAGGATTGAATCCAAAAAAACATTACAAAAAATCAGCCAAACGAGGAGCTGGTTTTTTGAAAAAATAAACAAAATTGACACCCCATTGGCCCAACTAACTAAAAGAAGAAAAGACCCAAATCAATAAAATCAGAGATGAAAACGGAAACATAACAACAGATACCACAGAAATAAAAAGAATCATCAGAAATTACTACAATTTTGTAATTCAAGTGTTATGTATGTTGCAGATTACTCCCAAATTATAGTACTTCAGTGAGAATTAAGTACTGTATACTCAAGGAATTTGCAGGGTTCAAGTCATGAGTATTGTTCTTTATCCAAAACAAATACTTTTATCATTTTAACGTTCATGTATACCTTACTCATGGACATCATCTTCAGATTGAACAGATTTTGCTGGTAGGCACAAATTAAATCCTCCCACACATTTTCCCTTGTATATCAAGACTACATTATGGCCCTATCCATGTCCAGAACCAAGCTGAATGTCAATCAATGCATGCGTTTTTGTTAGGCTATTAATGAATTTCTCACAATAAATGATTCTGATTCTTAATAAACACTGATTACTCATTAGAGCAATCAAAAACAGTGAATTTAAGTCAATTATATTCTGAACGTAAAAGTGTATGGTGTCTGAGTAGAAGATTAAATCACCTTGGTTATTTTAATTTGACATAACATTTTATTTATTAGTCAATAATTAGACTATTTCAATAATTAGACTATTAATTTAAGGTCTTCAGGAGGAAGATTATTCTTTTTTGTTGTTTGTAATGAAAAGTTTAAATTATCTGTCTTCTGTATAACCTAAACCAGTTCATAGGAGAACTGCTAAGGTACCTACTGTGTGCATAATACAATAAGCATGCTCATGTAATGGTATGAAAACAAAATAAACAAAGAACTGTCATGATGAATTCATTGAAATGGAAGAGTTTGAGTTTTCCTATATCATTTGTTAAGATTGCGAGTAATTATTTCAGATACTGAAAGGTTATTGCATTGAATTGAATATGTGGTTTTGACAATTAGAGTTGTAAAAGGCTTATATCAGAATAAAATCCCAGAGAACTTTAAGAATAATGATTCGGATAAAGAGAATTGAAAATGAATCTTGATGTGAATGGAATGGGAGAGGGAGCAGGAGATGGGAGGGTTGCAGGTGGGAGGGAAGTTATGGGGGGGAAGCCATTGTAATCCATAAGCTGTACTTTGGAAATTTATATTTATTAAATAAAAGTTAAAAAAAAGAATAATGATTCCGAAGAAATTCTCAATAATTTATTGCATCCTAGCTACCAAGATAACTCTCTCTTCATGAACAACTTGGAAATGTCCAACTTCTAATACCTTTGAGATATGTTTAATCATATTTAATAATTTGAACAGCTTTTACATGTAGAATTCTTCTTGGCCTGCTTAACTAGTCCATTCTGATTAGCTCAGACTTAAATTGTTGTAATTTTAAAAAATATAATGTAGGAAGATCAGTCAACTTATTCACTCTTTCATTAAATACTAAGATTATTTTCTGTTCTATCTTCACTTTGAGACAAAAAAAAATCATATGTACTTAACAAGATATTCTTCACCATCATCAGTAAACTGAATCATGCAAATTTCCCCTCCATATTATCCCATTTAACATGCAATTTTTTATTTTGTTTTATATTGAATAAAATTACAATTTTGTTTAATATAGATAATATTTATAGCTGGTCCTTTCATTAACTCAACTGTCTTACATGCTTGTTCTTTTTTTTAAACAGTACTTAGGTAGTGATATTTATCAGTAATTTTTGAAATGAGTATAGTGAGTAAATAGTATTCCACCAGGGCTTACCAGATTCAACTAGATTGAAGCATATGAATATGTCATTATAAGTACCAATTTTGTGTTGTCCAATCTAATATTTGATATAGTGATTACTTTCATTTTGTTACACGTACTTATTTGTTATAAGTAATTATTGTTATTTATGTATAATGTTTTTTCTAGGTTTGGATACAGATATTACAGGTTAGCTAATGTAAACATTGATTCATAAAGCTCTAGTATATCAGTAAATTAGCTCCTGATGTGACTATTCCAATTTTAAATCCCTTGTCAATAGGTAAGAATGACAATTACACTATAGCATATCCAGCACTGAATATTCTCCAGCAACTTTTTTTTTTATCATTTCCTCAGGGTGATAGTGTTAACTAAGTAGAGGTTCTAGACTAGTTTTACATGGTCTTATGTGCATTGCCCCAGTGTTAAAGACAGTACACACCTTCACAATAGTCATATTCTCTGTACAGGACAGAGGCAGGAATTTTCATCTTCATTTTAATGAGGAGGAAAATCAAGTCCACAAAGGTTAATCCATTGCCTTCAAGGCCACATGGTTTATGGTAAGCAATGAGCTGCACTCAGATCTTACCAGTGTCCACTGCAGTGGCCAGAACACAAAATGAGGTACACCTTATTAGTCCACATGGATTTTTTAGTTTTGTGATGTTTAACCTGTAATATAACTACAACTTACTCTGGGATGGAAGATTTTTGTGCATTTACATAATACCTTAGTCACAAAATGTCTTTAATGAATTTTCTAAAGATTATGAATATCTTTGTTCAAACTATTTATCTGATAAAAGGTTAATAACCAAAATATCAAGCAATTCACTATCAACAACAAAAAATAATATAATTTTAAAATGGGTAGATGATCTAACAGACATTTCTCAAAGAAAGACATATATTAAAAATGCTCACTTGGCTAATCCTCCGCTTGCGGTGCCAGCACCCCAGGTTCTAGTGCCGGTTGGGGCACTGGATTCTGTCCTGGTTTCTCCTCTACTAGTCCGGCTCTCTGCTGTGGCCCGGGAGTGCAGTGGAGGAAGGCCCAAGTGCTTGGGCCCTGCACCCGCATGGGAGACCAGGAGGAAGCACCTGGCTCCTGCCTTCAGATCGGCGCCAGCTGTAGCAGCCATTTGGGGAGTGAACCAACTGAAGGAAGACCTTTCTCTCTGTCTCTCTCACTGTCTAACTCTGCCTGTCAAAAAGAAAT
Organism: Oryctolagus cuniculus; assembly: GCF_964237555.1. NCBI lineage: Eukaryota > Metazoa > Chordata > Mammalia > Lagomorpha > Leporidae > Oryctolagus > Oryctolagus cuniculus. Next base: position 64,008,513 of record NC_091453.1, read on the forward strand.
AGAAAAAGATCAATATCACCAATTAGGGAAGTGTAAATCAAAATCACAGTGAGGTATCACCTTGCTTAGATTGTCTAGTATCAAAAAAAAAATAACAAAAAATTCTAGGAAGGATGTGGAGAAAAGAAAACATACTTCCACATTCTTGATGGAAATTTATAATCAGTATAGCTGTTCTGGAAATCGGTATGGAGGTTCCTCAAAAAACTGAATATATGACACAGCAGTTCCACTGTTGGATATATATCCAAGGAAAATGAAATCAGCCTGTGAAGGAGACATCTGCACTCCCATGTTTATTGCTGCACTATTCATAATGACCAAAATACGAAAACAACCAAAGTATACATAAGCTGATAAACGAATAAAGAAAATGTGTTAAAAACACACAAAATGATACTATTCAACATTAGGCCACTTAGGGAATGAACCAGCAGATGGAAGACCTCTCTCTCTCTCTCTCTCTCTCTCTCTCTCTCTCTTTGCCTCTGCCTCTCTGTAACTCTGCCTTTGAAATAAATAAATAAATAAATAAATAAATCTTTTTAAAAAATGGACAGGATCAAATAAATAAGCAAACAGTGTATCTCAAGGACATAGAAAAGCAAGACCAAATCAAATCCAAAGTTAGTAGGAAGAAAGAAATACTAAAAATCAGAGAAGATGCAAGTGAAACAGAAATTTAAAAAACAATACAAAAGATTAATAAAATGAAGATCGGTTCTTTGAGAAGCTAAAGGATGGATAGAACCTTTAGCTAGATTTATTGAAGAAGGAGAAAATGTTTAAATGAATAAAATCAAAGCTGAAAAAAGATATTACAACTGATCCTATAGAAATAAAATGAATAATTAATAGCTATTATGAAAACTAAATTCCAACAGATTGGAAGACTTAGGATATTTGCATACATTTCTGGATACATATAATGTACCAATTTTGAATCATGAAGACATAGAAAACCTGAACATACAGACAAATAACCAAAGATGAGATTGAATCAGTAATAAAGACTCTCCAAACAAATAAATGCCCAGGACCAGATGACTTCTCTGTTTAGTTCTACTAAACTTTTAAAGGTGAACTAATACCATATTTTTCTCAAACTTTTTCAAAACACTGAAAGGAAGGGACCCCTTCCCAGCTAATTCTATGTAGTCAGTCTTACCATGATTCCAAACAGACAAGGACACACAAAAAATAAAGCAATAAAATAATATCCTAGGTGAACATAGTTGAAACCATTGTCAGCAAAATATGAGCACATCAAATCCAACAATGCACCAAAAGATAATTTACCCTTAGTGAATTTATCCAAGGGATGTAGGGATTGCTCAATACATCAAATGAATAAACGTTGAGACATCAACAGAATGAAGAATAAAATCATATGCTTATCTCAGTAGATACAGAAAAAGTGATAATATTCAACATCCATTCGTGATAAAAGTCTTGGACAAAAAGATATTGAAGTCACCTATCTCAACACAACAAAGGGTATATATGATAAACCTACAGCCACCTCCTACTGAATTTGGAAAAGCTGAAGGCATTTCTACTAAGATCTGAAACTAGACAAGAATGTGCACTCTCACCACACTTATCATGTGGTTCTGGAAGTTTTAGCCAGGGCCATTAGGCAAGAGAAAGAAATAAAAGGCATAAAAATAGGAAAGGGGGAAGGCAGATTCTCCTTGTTTGCAGAAGACATGTTTCTATATATATATAGGAAATAATAAGGGCTCCAACAAGAGCCTATTAGAAATGAAAAGCAAACAGAAAAATTGCAAGACACAAAATCAAATAAAAAAAATCACCAGTAGTTTAATACACCAACAAATGAGAAAAAATTCATCAGAGCGATCACATTTGCAATAGCTACAAAAACATTGAATATCTTGAGGTGAATTACTTAAAGTTGTTAAAAACTTCTGCAACTAAAACTATAAATCTCTAATTAAAGAAATTTATGAAAACACACAAACAGGAAAAGGGCCCCCTTGTTTATGAATTGGAAGAATTAGTATTATCAAAATGTCCATACTTCCAAAATAAATTTACAGATTTATTGTAGTACCTGTCAGAATACCAATGATGTTCTTCACAGAGTTAGAAAAAGCAATCCTAAAATTCACAGGGAAATGCAAAAGACCCAAATAACTGAAGCAATATTGAACAATGAGGAAAAAATCTGCAGGTATAACAACACCATATTTCAATGCATGCTACAGAGCTATTGTTAGCAAAACAGCTTGGTACTGGCATAAAAATAGACTAAGAGAATAGAATGCAAACCCCAGAAATAAATCCACACTTGTACAGCTAATTTATATTTAACAAAGATTCTAAAAACACTCTCAGGAGAAAACACAGTGTCTTCAATAAATGGAGTTTGGAAAATTGGATTTCCACATTGAGATGTTTGAAACAAGACTGCTACTTCTTAGCTTATACAAAAATCCCTGCAAAATGGATCAAATATCTAAATGACCTGCACTAATGAAATTATAAGAGGAAGCATTGGGTAAACACTTTAAGACATCAATACAGGGAATGATTTTGTTTTGGATAAGACACCAAAAGCACCAGCAAGAAAATCAAGAAATGGAAATATAATCCCTGCTCATGGATTGTAAGAATTAATATAATTAAAATGTGTATACTACCTAAGGTAATCTGTAGGTTCAATCCAATCCCTCTCAAAATAGCAATGACATTCTTTACAGAATTAGAAAATAAATTCTTAGCATTCTCATGAAGTGACAAAGGAACCAGAATAGCCAAAGTGATCTTGAGGGCGAAAAATCAAGCTGGAGGCATTACAATACCTGACTTGAAAGTATAACTACAAAACTATAGTGATTAAAACAGCATGCTAATGGCATAAAAAACTGAAACACAGCTCAATGGAACAAAGCCCAGAAATTATTTCACAGACATACACCCAACTGATTTTTGACAAAAATGCCCAGACCAATCATTGAAGAAAGGACAACCTATTCAATAAATGATGCTGGCAAAACTGTTTGAATATAGGTAGAAGAAATATGTCATATCCATACCTCTCACCATTTACAAAAATCAACTCAAGATAGATCAAATACCTATGTTTAAATCCTGAGACTGTAAAGTTGCTGGACGAAAGTGTAGGGAAAGTACTTCAAGACATTGGTATAGCAGACGACTTCTTGGTTGACTCCATAAGCTCAGGCAACAAAGGCAAAACTAGATAAACTCATTATATCAAACAAAGAAGCTTTTGCACCTCCAAGGAAGCAACCCATAGACTGAAGAGATGGCCAAAAGAATGGGAAAAATATTTGCTATCTACTTATCCCACAAAGAATATTATCCAGGTAATATCACCAACTCAAAAACTCAGGATTAAAAAACAATCAATCTAGTGAAGAAATAGGCAAAGGACCTCAACAGACAGTCCTCAAAGGAAGAAATACAAATGGTCAACAAATATATAAAGCAAAAAATGTTCAACATTATTAGCCATCAGGAAAACGCAAATCAAAACTGTTATGAGATATCACTTCACCCCTGTCAGAATGGCTAAAATCCAAAACACAGAGAATAACAAATGCTGGCAAGCATGTGAACAATGGGGAACACTTATACACTACTGATGGGAATGTAAATTAGTGCAGCCACTTTGGAAAACAATGTGAAGATACCTTAAAAACTAAAAATAGATGAAATAGATTTGCCATATGATCCAACAATCTCACTATTGGGTACATATCCAGAATAGATGAATGTATTGTCTCAAAGAGATAAATCATGCATCACAATGTACATAGCAGCACTGTTTACAACAGCCAAAAATGGGAATTAATTAAGGTGTCCATCATCAGATAAATTGATAGAGAAAATGTATAAATATAAACATATATGCATACATGGAATATTAATCAGCTACAAAAGCATGAAATTCTTCACAATGGTTGCAGCTGGAGAATGTTATGTTGATGAAATAAGCCAGACAATGAAAGACAAATATTGTATATTTTTCCTTATGTGGGAGCTAAAATTTTATAAAAAAAGAAAGCAAATATAGAAATGCTTATATGTAATAAGATTGGTGCAAATATAGTTTTGTCAAAATTTATTACAGATCTTTGTCAAACAAATTGTTAAGAATGATATAGTACTGCAGTGTTAATCATTTATAATTATTTTAAAATTTGTGGTAAATGAATAAAATAGATTTTTCATTTTATTGTTTTTATAGCCTTTGCCTATATTCCTGCTGAACTATGACCTTTTTACTTGTTAAACTCTTTAGTTAGTGGATCATTAAGCTTTTGACTATAAAATAAAGCATGTTATCTCATAAATGAATAAATAAGATAAATTGGATTATATTAAACTAGGAAATTTCTGCACAGAAAATCAAACTATCAGCACAGTGAGAGACAACTGACAAAATGGGAGAAAGTATTTGTAAGCTGTGTATCTGATAAGAGATTAAAGGAGTGGCTCCAAAATGGTGGAATAGGGAGGGAGCTCACTGATAGTCCAGGAAAAGATAATTTAATAAAAGTTGAGAAAGTGAAGTCTCAGGGAAGAATTAGGGAAAAAACTGCAGAGGGAACTTTTCCAGAATTAGAGGGACCCGGTGGATCTATATGGAGGACATAGGTGTCCACTGCTTGGGAGCCCAGCTGCTGAGAATCTTCTCCTCTGCACCAGCACTGGAAACAGAGATGAGGTGAAACTGCAGTAGACCAAGACACTGGTGGAAAAACCTGACTCTGGTTGGGAGTAATAACAGGAGACTAAGACCTAGAGAATGTGTGGAGCTTATGAACTGGGACTGTGAAAAAAAAAATTGAGAGTGTGTGGGAGAATTCACGGTGTGGCTGAGACATGAGTAGTCTCGGTGGGAGACGCCACAAACTTGGTAACCTTGGCAACCCAGTGAGAGACATTGCAGGAGAATCTGAGCTTCCACTGAAGACTGCACAGATCCTTTGTGTGGTCCTTGGAACAGAGCAGATGAATATTATACCCACTGGGGTTAGCACTCAGGCACTGATTGACAGCAAGGAGAAGAGCTCAGCTGAGCAGAATTACTTCCCTTCTGAATAAAAAAAAAGAGAGAGAGAAGATTTACCATGACAAACCTGGGTGTGTCACCTTTGGCACAGCCTTAACCCTGAAGAACTGAACAGAGCTCGCTGGCCACACCCACCACAAACCTCTAAAGATTCATCAAATGCAGACAGTCCACTTAATCTAGAGTCATAGTATGATGAGAAAAGCCACTAAAGCGAGAAAAAAAAAAAGAAATGAAAGAAGATCTCCACAATGCCAAACAACAAACACAAAAACCAAGGCAACAAGAACAAGGAAGAAATCATGACACTCCCAAATGAGCATGACACTCCAATACAAGATTATGAAGATGATGAGATAGAAGAAATGCAAGATACGGAATTCAAAAAATATATGATAAGAACATTTGGAAGTTATCATAAACAAATGCATGAAAGATGCTTAAAGATGTGGTATACACAGAAACACAGAAACATGGCCATCAATATGAAAGTAGGTAAAGGAAGAAAATCTCCCAGTAAAGATCACAGGAAGTTCAAAGCATATATTAGAAATATCTTCGGGAAAATGGCAGGGCAAAGTTACTACTTATCAATAGTCACATTGAACGTTAATGGCCTCAATTATCCAGTTAAAAGACAACAGACTGGCTGAATGGATTAAGGAACAAAACCCATCTATTTGATGCTTACAAGAAGCACATCATTCCAACAAAGATGCATGCAGACTGAAAGTGAAAGTTTGGAAAAAGATATTCCATGCCAACAGAAATGAAAAAAGAGCGGGTGTAGCAACTTAATATCAGAAAAAACAAATTTTAACACAAAAACTGTTAAGAGAAACAAAGAAGGGCACTATATACTGAGTAAGGGATCAATTCAACAGGAAGATTTAACTATTATAAATGTATATGCATATAATTACAGGGCACCAGATTATTTAAAAGATATGTTAAAGAACTTAAAGGGAGACTTAGACTCCAATACAGTAGTATTGGTGGACTTCAATACTCCACTCTCAGAAATAGACAGCTCAATTGGACAGAAGATCAAGGAAACAGCAGACTTAATCAACACTATAGACCAAATGGATCTAACAGATATCTACAGAACTTTTCATCCTACACTTAAAGAATGCACATTCTTCTCAGCAGTACCTGGAAACTACTCTAGGATTGACCACATGCTAGGCCATAAAGCAAGTCTCAGCAAATTCAAAAGAATTAGAATCATACCATGCATCTTCTCAGCCCACAGTGCAATGAAGCTGGACATTAGCAACTCAGGAATCCCTAGAGTGTATATAAACACATGGAGACTGAACAACATGCTACTAAATGAACGGTGGGTCATAGAAGAAATCAAAAGAGAAATCAAAAATTTTCTGGAAGTAAATGAGGATAACAGCACAACATATCCAAACTTAGGGGATACAGCAAAAGCAGTGTTAAGAGGAAAGTTTATATCAATAGGTGCCTACATCAAGAAATTGGAAGGCACCAAATAAATGAGCTTTCAGTGCATCTCAAGGATCTAGAAAAACTGCAGCAAAGCAGACACAAAACTAGTAGGAGAAGAGAAATAGTTAAAACCAGAGAAGAAATCAACAGGATTGAATCCAAAAGAAACATTACAAAAGATCAGCCAAACGAAGAGCTGTTTTTTGAAAAAATAAACAAAATTGACACACCATTGGCCCAACTAATTAAAGAAAGAAGAAAAAAGACCCAAATTCATAAAATCAGAGATGAAAAAGGAAATGTAACAACAGACACCACAGAAATAAAAAGAATCATCAGAAATTATAACAAAGAGTTGTATGCCAGAAATTAGGGAAATCTATCAGAAATGGATAGATTCATGGACACATGCAACCTACCTAAATTGAACCAGGAAGACATAGAAAACCTAAACAGACCCATAACTGAGACAGAAATTGAAACAGTAATAAAGGCCCTCGCAACAAAGAAAAGCCCAGGACCAGATGGATCACTGCTGAATTCTACCAGACATTTAATTCTTCCCACACCATTCAGAACAATCAAGAAAGAGGGAATCCTCCCAAATTCTTTCTATGAAGCCAGCAGCACCTTCATTCCTAAATCTGAAAAAGATGCAGCAGAGAAAGAGAATTACAGACCAATTTCCTTGATGAACATGGATGCAAAAATCCTCAATAAAATTCTGGCCAGTAGAATGCAAGAACACATCAGAAAGATCATCCACCCAGACCAAGTGGGATTGATCCCTGGTATGCAGGGATGGTTCAACATTTGCAAATCAATGTGATACACCACATTAACAGACTGCAGAAGAAAAACCACATGATTATCTCAATAGATGCTTAGAAAGCATTTGATAAAATAGAACACCCTTTCATGATGAAAACTCTAAGCAAATTGGGTATAGAGGGGACATTCCTCAATACAATCAAAGCAATTTATGAAAAACCCACAACCAGCATCCTTTTGAATGAGGAAAAGTTGGAAGCATTTCCACTGAGATCTGGTACCAGACAGGGATGCCCACTCTCACCACTGCTATTCAATATAGTACTGGAAGTTTTAGCCAGAGCCATTAGACAAGAAAAAATAAATTAAAGGAATACAAATTGGGAAGGAAGAAGTCAAACTACCCCTCTTTGCAGACGATATGATTCTTTATTTAGGGGATCCAAAGAACTCTACTAAGAGACTACTGGAACTCATAGAAGAGTTGGCAAAGTAGCAGGATATAAAATAAATGCACAAAAATCAACAGCCTTTGTATACTCAGGCAATGCCATGGCTGAGGAAGAACTTCGAAGATCAATCCCATTGACAATAGCTCAAAAGCAATCAAATACCTTGGAATAAACTTAACCAAGGACGTTAAAGATCTCTACGATGAGAATTACAAAATCTTAAAGAAAGAAATAGAAGAGGATACCAAGAAATGTAAAAATCTTCCTTGCTCATGGATTGGAAGAATCAACATCATCAAAATGTCCATTCTCCCAAAAGCAATTTATAGATTCAATGTGATACCAATCAAAATTCCAAAGACCTTCTTCTCAGATCTGGAAAAAATGTTGTTGAAATTTATATGGAGGCACAAGAGACCTCGAATAGCTAAAGCAATCTTGTACAACAAAAACAAAGCCAGAGGAAGGCATCACAATACCAGATTTCAGGACATAATATAGGGCAGTTGTAATCAAAACAGTATGGTACTGGTACAGAAACAGATGGATAGACCAATGGAACAGAATAGAAATTCCAGAAATCAACCCAAACATCTACAGCTAACTTATATTTGATCAAGAATCTAAAACTAATTCCTGGAGCAAGGACAGTCTATTCAATAAATGGTGCTGGTGAAACTGGATTTCCACGTGCAGAAGCATGAAGCAAGACCCCTATCTTACACCTTACAAAAAATCCACTCAACATGGATTAAAGATCTAAATCTATGACCTGACACCATCAAATTGTTCGAGAACATTGTAGAAACCCTGTAAGATATAGGCACAGTCAAAGTCTTCTTGGAAAAGGCCGCAGAGATACAGTCAGTCAAAACCAAAATTAACAATTGTGATTGCATCAAATTGAAAAGTTTCTATACTGCAAAAGAAACACTCAGCAAACTGAAGAGGCAACCGACAAAATGGGAAAACATATTTGCAAACTATGCAACTGCTAAAGGATTAATAGCTACAATCTACAAAGAGATCAAGAGACTCCACACAACAAAGCAAACATCCCACTTAAGAGATGGGCCAAGGACCTCAATAGACTTTTTTTTTAGTAAATATAGTTTTCCAAAGTATAGTTTATGGATTACAATGGATTTCCTCCCCCTCCCCATAATTTCCCTCTTACTCGCACCCCTTCCATCTCCCAGTTAAAAGACACAGACTGGCTAAATGGATTAAAAAACAAAACCCATCTATTTGCTGCTTATAAGAAACACATCTTTCCAAAAAAGATGCATGCAGACTGAAAGTGAAATGTTGGAAAAAGATAATCTATGCCAACAGAAGCCAAAAAAAAGAGCTTGCATAGCCATCTTAATATCAGACAAAGTAAACTTTAACACAAAAATCCTTAAGAGAGACAAAGAGGGGCACTATATATACTTGCACTCTCATGTTTATTGAAGAATGATTCACAATGGCCAAGATGTGAGATCAACCTAGATGCCCATCAATGAATGAATGACTAAGGAGAATATTGCAAATCTGACCAATGGAATACTACTCAGTCATAAAAATGAAATAAAATAGATGAAATTTGAAATAAAATAGAAATTAGAGATCATTTTGTAAAGTAAAATATGTCAGACACAGAAATACAAATACTAAATGTTGAATATATATAGAGATACTGGAAGGGCAAGGGTATTATAGGAGAATTGATAACGGATACGAAAATGCACTCACATGAAGTTAATGGTTTCTGGTGTTTCACAAAACAGTAGGATAGCTATAGTTTATGATAAAAAAATGGAAGGGTTAATTTCCTGGTAAGATTAATTTATTTTTAATAGCTGTTGAACCACTTCACTATACTTCATATAGTGTACAGATATTTCATGGTCATCCAAATTTTTTCATTTAAAAATAAATTAATAAATATATTCTATGGGAAAAATGAAGTTTCAGATATGATGATTCTAGGAAGCATTTTAAGACATGATTATTATAGTTAATTATATTGTATTCTATATTTGGAAATTGCTAAGCAAATATGTTTAATTTTTTCACCACACAAAATGATAAATATGTGAGTTAACAGGTATGCTTGTTAGCTTGGCTTAATCATTACACACATCCATCATATTGATACCATAAATTTACACAATCTTTATTTGTCTATTAAAATTAATTAATTTAAAGAATAATGAATTCATTATAAAATAAAAAGATCCTTCAAAAATGATTCAGAATAAAGAAGAAACAGAAAAGATAAGATGGAAAGAGAAAAGATGTAAAGTTAAAAAGTGGAAGAAATTAGAATGGAGGGTAAATAATCCAATACCTATATTTTACAGAGGAGGGAATCAAAAACCTGGGATGAGGGTTACACAGCAGGGTAACCAAATTGTTCTTTTTGTGCAGATGCTCAGAATGGAAGAAATGGCCTGTGGGTTGGAGAGTTTGGCCACAGAGCCCTGGATAGATGGAATGACAAAGTCAGTGGAGCCTGTATGAGGCTGCAGATTACTCAGCCCTATTTTTTGCATCACACAAACTAGATTTGATTTTCTTTCCCTTTTCCTGCTTCTTAATCTTTAATTTGAGATACTGGACTTCTCTATACAGATTGGAGATGAATTGTACATTTTTCAGTGTAGTAGGAGTCATTCAAAAGGTTGTAATTGACCTAGGGGAGCAGGACACAGAGCCAAGGTCAGATCATTCCAGAAGTGAGTTAAAAGGAACATCTTGGAAGTTGATTTACTTATACTAGTAACATGAAAACACACTTATTGTAAACTCAAATCAATACTCTGCACCCTTAAAAAGGAAATAAATTCTGACATGCTACAACACAGATGAACCTTCAGGACAGTCTGCTAGTTGAAATAAGCAGGCACAAAAGGTCAAATTCCCTGAGTCCAAGAGGGTGATGGTGTCTGCCAGAAGCTGAGAAGGGGAGAAATGGGAAGATAGCATTTAACAAGTACAGAGTTTCGGTTTGGAAATATAAATAATTGCATGAGATGGATTTCGTGGTGGTATGCCAACCATGTGAGTGTACTTAATGCCACTAAAATATGCAACTAGAGATGGTTAAGATTTTAAATTTTTTGGTATCTATACTTCAACACAATACAAAATTCAAATAAAAAATAATAACTTCATTTCAATTGTTATGACAACTTTCTTTAACAAGATCTCCTTTATCCAGTGTCTGAACTTATTTTTAGATTTGATTAAACATTTGTTTAAAACTACTACTCTAGTACATAATTCTTGTGGAAAATATTCTAATTTCATCTATGAAAAACAAATGTGCAATGATTTAGATGGCTGCAGCACACTTGGGAACTCTATTTCCTAAATGCATTATTTCCAAAGATCCTTTGCAAAAATTGCCAGTGTTTTCCTTTTTCTTTCTTTCTTTCCTTTCCTTTCCTTTAATTCTTTTCTTTCCTTTTGATTTTTAATATTACAGTCACCTTCCTGCATCTGATAAACTGCCTTTAACAATCTCAGAGTTGCTGAAAGCCATGGATATCCCCCTTCTTTACTCAGTTTTCCTAGATAATAACAACCCCCATTCCAACCAAATATCTGGGAAGGTGATGCAAACCCCACAGGCACCCAGAATCCTCTGATTACTATGGAGAAGTAAGTAGTTATGCTTGAGAGACTAATAACTGTCTTGCTTCTAAATGCTCTATAATTGAACAAAATGCACATGTGACATATGTGTGTCTGTGTATCTGAAAAGTTCATGCAATAGCAGGCCCCCTCCTTGAAAAGTGCCTAATTGATTTCATATACAAAAAAATAACTAAGGAGCTGAATTCTGTGCAACTGATTTCACTGCATCCTTTCAAATGAAATAATTTTTAAACAAAAACTAAAAAATAATATACTAGCAAATGTTAACAGGGAACTCAGGAGAGAAAATGGGTTGATATATTTTATTTGAAGAATGCATTAGCCATCTGCTAAGTGCTAACTAATGTGGGCGTTAGACAGTGCATTTCCTAACAAGCATAGCAAGCAAAAGATAACAAACTGAATTGTATACCAAATTTAAATTAGATCAACAAAAGATGTGTGGACAAAATTTGATATTTTAATGAGTTTATTTGACTTAGCTGGTCAGTTGCAGAATTTTGTTCATTTTAATTTATTTTCATTTTTCTTTTTTGCTGGCAAATACTAATTTTATACATTACATATTCATGGAGTACATTGTGGTGTTTCTTTATATCATGGAATGATTAAATAAAGCTGATTAATAAATTAATCACTTCATATAATTTTGTTATTATTTAAACTTTATAATTTCAGTAATCTTGAAATATATAGTGCATCATACTCACACTTCTATGCAAAGGATCAGTAGAACATACAAGTACTCCCCTTCTCTAACTGAACCTTGTATCCTCTGACCTACATCTCCCCTTTTCCCACTTACTTCCAGCCCGCACCTGGCTTCAGTTAACTATAATTCTACTTTCATTTTGCATGAGCTTGACTTTTTTGAAATCCAGATATATGTGGTTTCTTTCTGTGTCTGGCTTATATCATTTAGCACAATGTCCTCCAGTTTCATTCATGTTGTCATAATTTTTCACTATAAATAAGGACTATTAGTACAAAAGTCAGTAAAAATTTTCTCTAGGTGTTCATATCAAGATAGCCAATATTTTTACTTTGTGGTCTATGCAAATTTGTCACAGCACTATTCCATTATAATGTGGAACCACCACAGATCATGTGTAAACACATGACGGTATTCCAAAATAGCTTCATAAGTACACAAAACAGACTGGATTTAGTGATTTAGTCTACAGATAATGGTTTATGAAAAAAGAAATAGAGGGATTATTAGATTTTAAGTACATTTCTAATTTTGGAAGATACTTGTATTGTTATAGTTTAGAAATATAAGGAAATTGATTTCAGCATTGGTTTTTAGTATCATCTTGTGCCATCTATAGTCCTGGGCAGAATCTCTATATAAATTATAACAATTTGAGAAACTTTTACGGAAGTAAATTTCAACCACTTCCCCTTTGTTTCTTATCTGTGTAACACTAGGATTTGTTGATTTTAACTTTTTTGTACTGTTTTTTTTGACAGGCAGAGTTAGACAATGAGAGAGAGAGACAGAGAGAAAGGTCTTCCTTCAGTTGGTTCACCCCCCCAAATGGCTGCTACGGCTGGCACCAATCTGAAGCCAGGAGCCAGGTGCTTCCTCCTGGTCTCCCACGCAGGTGCAGGGCCCAAGCACTTGGGCCATCTTCCACTGCTTTCCCGGGCCACAGCAGAGAGCTGGACTGGAAGAGGAGCAACTGGAACAGAATCCAGCGCCCCAACCAGGACTATAACCCAGAGTGCTGGTGCCGCAGGCGGAGGATTAGCTAAGTGAGCCGCAGCGCTGGCTGAATTTTAACTTTTGAAACACTTTATAATGAATACAGGTAATTCTTTAAAACAAAATAGTGTAATAAAATTTGGTACTCTCTCTAGGGCTATTATAAAGACATTTTAAAATTGCCTATGATTTGTCCAAGCTCTAAGAGCATATTTCATATATATATATTATATATAATTTCTTGTACAAGTGATACATTTCTTTTGCAATGTTGATTAAAAGTCAATGTGATATGTAAGAAAAAATGGAACTTATTGTTATGAAAGCAAATTATATGTATCAAAATGCAAGTAGACTGTGTTCCATTCAGAAGTAGTTTCTATGCTGTAAACCTCCATGTTAAACTAACAGGCTAATTTACATACAGGAGATAAATTATCAAGAAAAATTATGGTTATCTTATCTTAAAATATGTTTGTAATAAGAATTTGAAATTACATGATAATCATAGTTCTCTATTACCACAGAATGCAAAAAGTCTAGGAGGAAAGAAGGCAAAAACAAAATCCATCTTTTTTGTTATTGTAATGATTTACAAATATATACTTGCCGGCGCTGTGGCTCACTAGGCTAATCTTCTGCCTTGCGGCACCAGCACACCGGGTTCTAGTCCCGGTCGGGGCGCCGGATTCTGTCCCGGTTGCCCTTCTTACAGGCCAGGGAGTGCAGTGGAGGATGGCCCAAGTGCTTGGGCCCTGCACCCCATGGGAGACCAGGAGAAGTACCTGGCTCCTGCCATCGGATCAGCGCGGTGCGCCGGCCGCAGCACGCCGGCCGTGGCGGCCATTGAAGGGTGAACCAATGGCAAAGGAAGACTTTTCTCTCTGTCTCTCTCTCTCACTGTCCACTCTGCCTGTCAAAAAAAATATACATATATACTAGGGATCAGCGCTGTGCATAGCTGGTTAAGCTGTGGCCTGCACTGCCAGCTTCCCATAGAGGTGCCATTTTGAGTCCCTACAGCTCCACTTCCTATCTGACTCCCCACTAATGTGCCTAGGAAAGCAGCAGCAGATGGCCCAAGTCCTTGGGCCCCTGCACTCACATGGAAGACCTAGAAGAAGCTCCTTGCTCCTTGCTTTGGCCTCGTCCTTCCCTGACCATTCCAGATATTTGGGGAGTTAACCAGTGGAGGGAAGATCTCTCTCTCTCTCTCTCTCTCTCTCTCTTCCCCTCTCCTTCTGTGCAATTCTAACCTTCAAATAAATAAGTAAAGTTTTAAAAAGGAAAAAAAATGGTATGTGTGTGTGTGTATGTGTGTAATTAAGACTTTAGTAAAGGAAGATGTTAACTATCAGAGGCATGCCAATTTTCTCATACAAAGATCTCCATTGTCTAGCTGAAGGATTTACATTCCAATAGCACTATGCCAGAAAAAATTTTTTCCTGAAGAAATCGTAGAAAAACCTAGAGAGGATCAAGGAAATGTGCAGCTGTGATCAATAATGCACAAGTAGGGAAATGGAGCAGATAATCCAATAGATCTTTTCCTACTCTAATGTATTTGTCATTATCTCTGTATATTTTTATTTAAAGACTCTAGTAGGGCCAATTAATTTCCATTTCATTATAAAATGAGACACAAAGACAAGTGAATAAATGGACAAAAACACAATTTGTACATTGTTGACATGTGTATGATAGCAATAGTCTCTATATGTTCTGGGAGCAAATATTTCTTGCATGTCTTTATGCTGAAAGAACTGGAATGGTGCTCCTGCAAGTCACATGGGGAATATTAATGACAGAGAAGACCAAAGATGACACATTGGACTTTAAATCTTTTGTCAAATGAACTCCTTGGCTTTTTCCACCTGCCAGTCTTTTTTTTAAATAATAATAGTGCCATCTATAGTCCTGGGCAGAATCTCTATATAAAGTATAACAATTTGAGAAAATTTTACTGAAGTAAATTTCATCCACTTCCCCTTTGTTTCTTATCTGTGTAACACTAGGATTTGTTGAATTTTAACTTTTGAAAGAGTTCATAATCAATACAGGTAATTCTTTAAAATAAAATAGTGTAATAAAATTTGGTACTCTCTCTAGGGCTATTATAAAGACATTTTAAAATTGCCTATGATTTGTCCAAGCCCTAAGATCATATTTCATGCTTTTACTACAGGTGCTCTTCACTGACAGAATTCAGAGAATGGTCCTTTTTCCTTTCTTTTTATGTGTCATTTATTAAATAATGTCAAGAAGAAAAAAGATTTTGTGGTACATGCCCTCGGGGGTAAAATAAAAAGGGATAAAGAGCTTTGCAAATAAGTCTACATTCTGCAAGATGTGCACAATATGCAATAATTCAATACTAAAGGAGTTTTTAAAAGTTTGAGTTTCTTTTTATGCTTTGATAAAAGTGCGATAAAGATGGATATCTCTGACATATATTCATACATATTACAGTGTATATGACAGATGATTTGCCAGTATATTATAGATGGTAGGTCATCTGCCACAGTCTACCAATATTCATTTTGATATATAACAATCTAAAAAAATTCCTATACATTATGCTAATCACAAACATGTTAATATCTATGTGATCTTTAATGAAAAATAAAGCATTAAAAATTCTCATGTCCTTTCCTACTCTTATTAGCAACCATGGGTATATATAATATATACTTGTTTCAAAGAACATTATTCATACTTCAGACACAAAATTTAGCAACAGGAAAAAAATACTTGTTGTAAAAGAAATGCACAGAAAATACTGACTGCAGCTTTAAAAAATATTTCTGTTTTTTCTTCATGAAAGTGACAAGAGCTTAAGCATCTCCTGCTGTCTTGTTGTTCAACATCCACTATTGCCCATCTGCCTATTGATTGGTAGGAAACTCCAAATGGGAATTTTATCTCATTAATCATGTCATATCACAGGGATTAGGACAAAAAATTTCCTTTATGCTTCACAGCAGACGTCTACTGCCCAGTAAGACAAGTGAACAAATATAATATGGATAGAATATATTCACACTAATTAAAGGTCATCTGCTATAAAATCGTGCACAAGAATTGCTTACAGTATGGCATAATCATGTTCCACTCTCTGCATAATGAGTAATATTATGACACTCTAGCCTTTCAATGTTCTATTATTTTCTCTGATCCAAAAATATAATTATTAAAAATAATGCAAAAATCAAGTCAATTTATATATATTTATTTTTATTTATTTATATAAGAGACGGGAGGAAGAGCAAGAGAGGAGAGAGTGAGAGAGACAGAAAGAGAGACTTTCTGTTTGTTGATTCACTCTGCAAAGCTCAGTAGTTGGGAATTCAATCTAGGTTTTCCACGTCGGGGCAGGGACCCAAATAATTGAGTCTTTTCCTGCTCCTCCAAGGATGTGCATTAGCTAGTGTCTTAACCACTAGCTCAAGCGTATACAGCAGCATCACATTAAATTGTACGTATAACATAGTGAAAAAAGCAAAGTTATGTAATTACATGTTATTTACATAAATTTTGATATACAAAGACACTTATTAATAAACTCAGAAAATGAAAACCAAATTTAGGTGCACCAAAACTAAAGTTCTGATGATATGTTTGTGTATCGATCAGTAGCTCTTTGTAGCTTTTCCATATAAAGTTTCAATAATTTATAGACTTAAACCCAAATCCAGACAGAGCAAAAACACTTGTTAATTCGTCATTATTTTGGTATTGGAGGCCACCAAGACTATGGTCCCTCCATTGGCATCTCACAGACACTGTGTCTATGAGATACAGTCAATGACTTCGCAACGGCTTTCACAACTGCCTTTATTTCCTCAGATAGCCTCAATATTCTACTCACTCTGGCTGTGATCAGAACTAATTAAATGATCTCCCTTTGGTACTAATTTTGTTAACCAAGTCCCAAGATGGGAAATCTGACTACAAAGACTTATGTAGAAAATATTCTAACTATAATTTAGGACCTCTTCATAAACTCTCTCCGGCTATCAGTATAATATTAAGCATGTTACAACACTTTGGGTAAGATATGTTTATTTGTATATAGGCCGATTCAAAATTACTCAGTGATGAAAAGGAAGGTGGAGTGAGAAATACACGGACCTTTTAACAGACCAAAATGGGTGACATGCGGCTAGTGTTGTGGCACAGCAGGCTAAACTGCAGGTGGTGATGCCAGTTTCCCATGTAAGAGTGCTGTTTTGAGTGCCAGCTGCTCCACTTCCAATCCAGCTCCCTGCTAATGAGCCTGGGAAAGCAGTGGAAGATGGTCCAGGTACAAGGGCACCTGCCTCCCATGTGGAAAACCTGGATGGAGTTCCAAGCTCCTCACTTCAGCCCTGTGCCAATATGGCTGTTTGGGGAGCTAACCATCACGTAGAAGATCTCTTTCTCTGTCTCTTAATGCCCCTTTCTGTCAGTCTACTTTTCAAATAAATAATAAAATAAATAAAAAATTGGATAAAAATCTGGAATATCTGTAAAAATAATGTAAATGTACCCTATAGTTTGTCCATTTCCCAGACTCAAATATCTGTGCATTAGTATGTTTGTGCATACCAGTGCACGCACACACACACACACACACACACAATAGTATGGAGAATTCTAAGATGATTCCAAGATTCATATCTCCCTGTGTACATACTCTGAGGGATCAGCTTCTTTTGAGTGTGAATAGAAATTTTGAATGTAATGGAGTATCACGTCTATGATTGTTACACTGAGTAAAAATGGAATTTTGAAGATATTATGAAGTTCTCTAATCAGTTGACTTTGGATTAATAAAAGTTAAAAAATACCCTGAGTGCCACTGAACTAATCAGCCGAGACCATAAAAGACAGGAAAAGCAGCAGATGCTCCCATGTCAGTCTTGAGGAAGAAGGCTACTGTTGACACTGTCACATGCTAGGAAACAATAGACAGTGCCGAGGGCTAATGTCCTCAGATCTACAACCATAACCATGTGAATGCTGCCATCGAACAGGATTTTGGAAGGCCACTCCAAGCCTCCAATCAGATCACATTCTCAGTCAACACGTTGCTGTAACCTAGTGAGATCCTAAGCAGAGGGCCCAACTAACAAGTTCAGGCACTTGGCTCACAGAAGATAATAAATTTGCATTGTTAAGCTGCTAGAACTGTAATTACTTGTTATACAGAAACCAAGACTAATCTACACATTCAAGTATACACTTTTATTGTGAGGTTTCCACGTATAGTACCTGAAACATTACTGAGTGCCTTAACTCTTGAATAGCCTAAGCAGCCATTTTTATAGAAAATTGATACATTTCAAATGTTGCTGATTCTTCAGACAATGCTTCCTCTGGCATTTGCAATTTGCTTGTTTCCAAGAAACGCAGGGCAAAGGAGGAAAGTCAACAAATAACACTTTTTGTTTTGTTTTCTTTGTGAAGATCATACTTAGAGAAACCTTCTGCGAACACTCCCATCCTCTTCCGTGAACCAGTAAACTCTATTCAAGCAAGATATTCATTCTCTCAAGATTGTTCAGAACATTCAGGACTTGACAGTATCAGGAACTAGTGTTCTCTTTCTTCTTGGGTCATGATGAAGTATATTTTCCCAACTGGCGATTTTATCTTTAGTTCTTTATGGTGTAGCTTCCTCTGTTTTCTCAGGGTTGTCGTGTCTCGGACAAGTCAAACCACACATTGGGAGTGTATTTCCCTCTTAATATCTGCCAGTTCCTTCTTTTGTCTGTTCTTCTGTTTCCTATTTCCCGGACTTTGCATCCTAGTGCTACAGTGACCTGAAAACCCAACATGACTTAAGCTGCTTGCCCCTAATCTTGAGTACACTTGTATTTCCAGCCACGCTTCTAGAGCCACAAGGCTTAGACCCAGACCCAAGTCCAAGTCTACTACTCTTTTCTTCCCTCTTGCTGAATAGTTCCTTCTTTGGCTTGCCTGTTTAGTGAAATAATCATCTGGCTTACTCTGATTTATCTTAAGCCCTCAGCTTAATATACCAAATTTAAACTAATTTGATCTCTGGTTACTTTATCTTTAGAAAAGCAAGCAAATGAACCTTACACTGTCTCAAAATGGTTATGTAGAGGTGGAGGTGTATCTCAGAATCATTGAAAATAATTATTTTCCCAACCATCTACCCCTACATTTCCAGGTTCTGATGCATTCACAGAGATACTATGCCACACTGCCCCCACTTTTCACTCTTCATGCATGCAAATAACTATCCAGTGAGCAGCTGTTATTGATGGGAGTGCATTGCATATCTTGATTATATAGAAAATAAAACAAATTGAGAACTGTCTTGCCTCAGCATCCATTTTGAATATAGGCTTAACTTTCTCGTGCTGGAAGAAGGACTTCAGTATCGTTTGAATGTCTCCCCCCAACCCCTTGATGAAATTTAGTTACCATTGTAACAGTGTTGAGAGCATGGATCTAATAAGAGGTGCCTTGGTTATAAAGATCACGAATGGAATAATATCATTATCTTAGGAGTGGGTTACTTACCACAAGAGTGGGTTTGCTATAGAAGCAAGTTTGGGCCACTCTTGTTCACATCGTCTTGCCTTCCACTTTCCACCATGGGATGACACAGCATGAGACCCTCACAGGATACTCGGACCCTGCTTTTGGACTTCTCAGTCTCCAGCACTATGAGTCAAATAAGTATCTGTAAACTTATTCAGTCTCAAGTATTCTCTTACGGCAATAGAAAACCTACCAATGCAGGCTTATTCACCTTTGACCGTTTCCAGTTCTCAGCTTCTTCCCACTTCCTTAGTTTGATTGATCCGGATACCTTCCCTACACAAGTGCCTACTGATTTCTCCCTCCTTATGAGACAGCTCAATACAACCTACTTGACATACCACTGACATCCAAACCCTACATGGACTGTGCAGGTGTGCCTTCAGTGATAGCCACTCTATGAACCCATGGAACTTGTGGCTGCTTGCTCTAATTCCACCAATTAAAATTCCCATTGAGAAACATGCTTGAATAATACCCTAGACCCCAATAAAGGCTTTGGCTCATTGTTTCCTATGGTCTTTCTCTTGCTTCCCACACACTAGTTGAGCATGGATGTGCCAGACAGCTTCCTCCTTCCCCTACGCCTCATGAGAGATGCTTCCCTCTTGTCTCTGGAATCTGTCAATGATATTTTGCTTCTGTTATTTCAGGTGTTTTGTTGCATGCTTTCCACTGTGTCTCACATGACTGACACACCAAAACGTAACTTTTTCCCAGTCATGACTCTGCAAGAAAGTGACCATTTTGGTGTGAATAAAGTCAATGAAGATCAGACAAGGCCACAGTGGCATCTACCAGCATTAGCAGCATTTCTATGAGAAAGATACCTGGGCACAAGACAGACACTGAGATATTAGGCAGTCTGCCAAAATTAAGAAGCTTCCAGTGAAAGAAACACTGTAAATATTCACAAAAAATCCTTAGATTTCAGTCATATCAGAACTTGAATTTATAGCCAATTGCTGAGCAAGAATTCAAGATCAAAGTAGAGGAAAATACAGGTACCAATGACCTGCAATTTTTAAGTAGTTTAGAATGTGTATAGAATTTACACAATTATTAAAATTCATTTATGAAAGTTAAATGTTGTTATAAACATGGTATGGTTATTCAAATCAATATAATAAACTGATTATTAAAAATTTCCATTCTGTGGGATGGGTGAGATGAGTAGTATCAAACTTTAAATATGAATTTACCATTTTCTTGAAAGAGTACAGGGTCATACCTTTCCTTCTTTTTTCTATTTCTGATTTATAATGCTCTATTTCAAGTTCCAAATTTACCTAAAGCAGTTTGGTGCTAATAAGCACAAAGAAGACAATTAGAAATGTCATGTTACAATTGAGTAGGTGTTGTGAAGTTTTGTTAGAGTGAGGACACCGTGGCAGATGAGAGAGACACACATATCCTTGGAGGAAGGCCACCTTCTTAATAGAATTTGACCATGGAAAGCTTGTTGAAATCCCAATAGGATATCAAATGCCATATTATAATATCTTTACTGAAACCTCTGCCATACTATTTCTAAATGATATCTCCTTCTTTCCTCCCTTCCTCTCTCCCTCGCTCCTTCCTTCCTTCCTTCCTTCCTTCCTTCCTTCCTTCCTTCCTTCTTTCTCTCCTTCCTTCCTTCTCTCCTTCCTTCCTACCTTCCCTCCTTCCTCCTTTCTCTCTTGCCTCTATATTTCTACTGTTCTCCCTTCTCTAAATCTCTGGTTTGATAGAAATTTGTTTACTTTGAAAAAAATGGTTTCAAATATCAGGTTGTTGATAGTATGGTTCCCTCCTTCCTCCTTTCTCTCTTGCCTCTATAATTCTATTGTTCTCCCTTCTCTAAATCTCTGGTTTGATAGAAATTTGTTTACTTTGAAAAAAAAGTTTTCAAATATCAGTTTGTTGATAAAGGTAGCCCATACCATCAAACAAATGATAGAAAACAAATCCTAATACTCTTATTTTATTTAATTTTCGGGAAGATGCATTTTACATGTCAACTCTTATTCCCAAAAACCACGTTGTTACATTTGTGTTGAGCAGTCCCACTCTACACTTTTATATGAAGTATAAATCACATACCTTTAGTTCAAAACTGCTTGCAAGTGCTACTCAACTAATTAAGATGGTCTTTACAATTAGGAAGGCAATTAATTAAGATGATCTTTACAATTAGGGAAGCAATTAGGGAATTCAGGTATGGATGGAAAGAATTCTACTTGCTGCCTAAGAAGAGATCATTTTGAGGACAGTTGAAAAAAAACCACACATTCTTTTTATTGTTGCCACAAATAGGTATCAAAATCAAAAGTAAATTTCATAGGATAAGTCTTAACATAACTCTTAGATGTATCAAAATAAGTGATGAAGGAAATAGGCACAAGACAATATACATTAATGAATATGGGAAATACAAGGTTAAAGAAAATAATGAGTATGTGCTGAACATACTAGAGAATTATATCTGGGAAAATACTTGATCTTAGGAAAAAAAATACAATAAGATTTCCAAACTCCACTATGTGCCTAAAAGCCATCCTTGCCATTTGTGCTGTCTGTGTCATTTTTTCCTTTTGCAGTCTATTTTTCATCATCCTTAATGAACTCCATCTGCCTTATCATCAGTATCAGTTATCCTCACCAGAATCATCTACAACACCCTTAGACTACATCTTCAGATTGGTTTCATCTTTCTTCACCAAACTTCTGCTCTGCTCCTCTGAGTCATCATTCTTCAGCTCACTTTGTTATACTTTGGATATGGTTCTTTCTTCCAAAGAAAGTTTCATGTGCTGAAAGGTTGGTCCCCATTGTGGAAGTTTTGAAGTGGTAAATCCTTTAAATGGTGAGGCCTAGTAGAATGTGGTTAAGTCGTGAGAATTCCATTCTCATTAACTGATGAATGCTGTCTAGCAGGAGTCTGTCAGGTCTCACTGGACAATATTACTTCTGCATTAGAGCAGGTTGTTATATGCAGGCTCACCCCACATACTTGGCCCCTTAGGCATACAGCCATTTCACTTTCCACTTCTCTCCCATTTTGTAAGGCAGCCAGAAGGGCAATCCTCAGGTGTGGTGCTATGCTAGTTGGCCTTTCCAGCCACTAGAATCATAAGCCAAATAAACTTCTTTTCTGTATACATTACCCAACTTCATGTATTTTGTTACAGGAACATACAATGGGGGTAAGAAACTCCTTATTTTCTCTTTTCCTTTTCAATTTTTTCCCAGACTTTCCAAGAAAGAATCCACATTTTGTTTTATTGGGTTTTCTTAATATCATCTCTTTTCACCTTTCCAGACTTGGAAGAATATCCCTGTTGTTTACTCTTAAAATTGAAGTGATGTTGAAGTGATTTTTCCCTTTTCTGAAGTGCTTCCTGGTTTTGAGACCATTTTAGGTGGAGCACAAGGAGGAAGAAGAGGAATGTCTATTGACTCATTGTGTAGTCAATCATAATAATCCACTTGGAAGTCATAGCCCAAAGTAAAGGAAAAACATTACACCCCTGCAGAAGATGTTTTTATACCTACTTTTCCTTAGTTCACTGTTGGCTCTGGAGCCACATGTGTATTTAAAAACCTATATTATAATATCACCAGGAATCATTCTTCTACATTGTTCTGCTATGGCAGCCTACATTCACATGCTTAATAAAAGGAAATTCCTTTTGAGACGAGCAACCCACAAACTTGCCATACTTCTGGAATATTGTCTTCCCATTAGACTTTCTGTAAAGAGTGTTGAGATTTCTAATGTATACACAAGAATTAATGTAGAGAGGGTTTTATTGTTAACATTACTGGGCATTGTGTTTGATGATAAGGCCACCATACTGCCAATCGAATATACTAAATATTGAAAATGTAGAAAGCAACTGCTGCTTGAAGTCAGCTACATGTCTTCAACAGCTCAATCCTTATCTTTGCCATTTTTCTTTTTTAAAAAATCTATTTTTCTTTTTTTAACTTTTATTTAATGAATATAAATTTCCAAAGTACAGCTTATGGATTACAATGCCTTCCCCCCTATAACGTCCCTCCAACCCGCAACCCTCCCCTTTCCCACTCCCTCTCCCCTTCCATTCACATCATGATTCGTTTTCGATTCTCTTCATATACAGAAGATCAGTTTAGCATACATTAAGTAAAGGTTTCAACAGTTTGCTCCCACACAGAACATAAAGTGAAAAATACTGTTTGAGTACTAGTTATAGCATTAAATCTCAATGTACAGCACACTAAGGACAAAGATCCTACATGAGGAGTAAGTGCACAGTGACTCCTGTTGTTGACTTAACAAATTGACACTCTTGTTTATGGCCTTAGTAATCACCCTAGCCTCTTGTCATGAGCTGCCAAGGCTATGGAAGCCCCCTGAGTTCACCGACTCTGATCATATTTAGACAAGGCCATGGTCAAAGTGGAAGTTCTCTCCTCCCTTCAGAGAAAGGTACCTCCTTCTTTGATGACCCGTTCTTTCCACTTGGAGATCTTTCATTTAGTTGTGTTTTTTTTTTTTTTTTTTTTTTTTTTTTTTTTTTTTTTTTTTTCTAAAGTGTCTTGGCTTTCCATGCCTGAAATAGTCTCATGGGCTTTTCAGCCGGATCCGCATGCCTTAAGGGCTGATTCTGAGGCCAGAGTGCTGTTTAGGACATCTGCCATTCTATGGGTCTGCTGTGTATCTCACTTCCCATGTTGGATCGTTCTCTTTTTCTTTCTTTTAATCATTCATTTTAACTTAAAACTGCAATTAATGGGGATGAATTTTGAGGTCGGTCTTTTGGCTAATGATTTCTTTTTTTTCACTGAAAATAGTGAATCACCAAAGAAAAATTCTACTTAATTTATCAGCATTAATTTTGTACAGTTAGCTGATTCAAATACTTACATTGAAAATGTTATACTTTTTTCCTGATTATAATAGACAGCTTTTCTCATAAAATTCCTAAGAGATTAAGCCTCAGAAGTCTATTTGAATACAGATTTAACACAAGTTTGGAAAAGATACTAAAGATAAAGAAATATGTATTACAACAGAAAATTCATCATTGCATTTTGCATTCATGTCTGATATACCAGATCATTCAAGGGGTAGAAATGAACCTCAAGATTTCTGGAATAGAAGTATGTAGAACATGATTGTCATGGACTTTTTAAAATACATTACATTGTTGAGGAAGGAAATTTTTCCAAGAAGTTGGCTTATAGTTCTGGAATGCATAGTGTATGCCATGAGTTGGATTTCCAGATATCCAATTGCTTTCATTTTACAAATGAGAAATTAGCTAGATTTAACCATTACATGATGTGTAAATATTTCAAAACACCATGTTTATTGAATGAAAGCTTTCAGAGTTATCCAATTTAAGAAAAAAGCAAACTGTAAGAAAGGATTTTGAATATTTTCACCAAAAAGAAACATTGAATATTTGAATAAATAGATATGTTTAACTTGATTGGACATGGCAGTGCATGCATGTATGGAAACTTCACATGATACCCATAAACGTGCATAATCTTATATGTATCGAAGAAAAAATAAAAATAAACAGCTAAGCCAAATCAAAAAAAGTTAAGACATTTTTCCAGAAAAATCATACATATTACCAACAGGGAAAAAAATCTCTTCAGTGTAAATTGTCACCAGGGAAAGGAAAATCAAAATGACAGTGAGATATTGCTTCACATCTATTAAAATGGCAATTATCAAAAAGAGAAGTGATAAATGAAAATGCGTGAGATAACAGGTGTTGGCAAGATGAAGAAAAAAGAGTATTTTTTCACACTGTTCATGGGAATGTAAATTCATAAAGCTGTTTCTTATTTTTCTGATGAAAACTTTTTCATGAAAGTATTAAGATATTAATCTTCAAATAAATATTTGAGAGGCAAGTATTATGGTTCAGTGGGTTCATCCACCTCCTGTGATGTCGGTGTCCCATATGAGTGCAAGTTCGCATCCCAGCCGCTGCACTTCCATCCAGCTCCCTGATAATGCACTTGAAACACAGCAGAAGATGGCCCGAGTACTTGGGTTACTGCCACCTACCTGGGAGACCCTGATGAAGCTCCTGGCTCCTTGGTTCCACATGGCCCAGCCCCAGCTGTTGCAGCCATTTAGAGAATGAACCAGCAGATGGATGTTTCTCTCTCTCTCTCTCTCTCTCTCTCTCTCCCCCCTCCCTCCCCCCTCCCTCCCTATCTCCTTTCTCTCCATAATTCTGCCTCTCAAATAAATAAATGACTCTTTAAAAGACCTATTTGTATAAATACTTTAAAAATGCTTGGAAAAGATACTGAAAATAAAAATCTATTACAATGGAAAATTCATCATTGAATTTCCCATTCACTCAAATATCAGTTTTGCCAGATCATTTGAGGGATGGAAATGAACCTCAGAGATTTCTAGAATATAAGTGTTTAGATTATGATTGGCATGGGAAAATAGTATGCAGGTTGCTCAAAAATTAAAAATAGAATTATGATATGATCTAGAAATCTCAGTTTTGGATATATTTCTGTAGGAAATGAAATCAGGAACTACAAGAGGTATCTGCACTCCCACAGTCATTGCAACATGATCCACAACAGCCAAGAAATGGGCAAAATCTATGTCCATCATTAGATGAAATATAAAGAAATGTATATATAGAGAGAAATAAATAATTAAAAAATTATATGTAGAGAGAGAAAGAGAGAGAGAGAGAGAGAGAGAGAGAAACACATTTTTAATTCCATAAGGAAAAGTTGTTATCCATTGAATTATACTGCTGTTACTTCAAATAGGCCAGGTAATCAAAGGAAGGGAGACAGGAAAGTAAGTTAAAAAAAAATTGAGGCCATGCTGTGGCATAGTAGGCTGAGCCTTCGCCTGTGGCACAGGCATCCGATGTGGGTGCCAGTTCAAGTCCTGGCTGCTCCACTTCTGATCCAGCTCTCTGCTTATGGCCTGGGAAAGCGGTGGAAGATGGCTCAGGTGCTTGGGCCACTACACCTACATGGGAGACCTGGAAGAAGCTCCTGGCTCCTGGCTTCAGATTGGCCCAGCTCTGGCCATTGTGACCATTTGGGGAGTGAACCAGAGGATGGAAGATCTCTCTCTGTCTCTCCCTCTCTGTCTGTAACTCTACCTCTCAAATAAATAATAATCATAATAAAATTATACTTCCTAATTAGGATTTGGCATGACATATTAGTGACTCAAGATTTTCTTCTGTAACTTTATATATTTGCCTCTGCAATGACACTATTTCCAACAAGGTCACAAAGTGAGTATTAGAACTGCATTATATCTCTTTTTGTGGGATACAATTCAACTCACTGCAATTGTCAATGAACAAAATATTTTTGAAAAACTCCTTTTCAGATCTTAATGAAATCTGATTCTCTTCCATTTCAATTAAACATAATCACAGGCAGAATTGCCTACATTTCTTTCCACAAGTATTTTTCCTAGTACGATATGAATTATAAAATATTAAGATGATCATTGCATAATAATTCTCTGATTCATAGTACTATCTGATAGAGAAAGTACTTCCAATGTGGACAGCACAATAGTAGTCTGTAGTGTTCATGATCAGGGAGATCCTAATTCAAATTCTAGACCTTGTTAATTTCATCACTTTGAGAATACAACTTCAACTTCTTTAACCTTCAGTTCTCTCACCTGTAAAGTGGTAACACCAGTGTATTTTTAAAAATTCTGTTGTAAGAATTTAATGAGATAATGCACTATATATGACAGGTTGGAGGACTACTTAAAGTAACAATCATGGGGCTGGCATTGTGGCACAGCAGATTAAGCTGCCTCTTGCAACACCAGCATTTCATATGAGCCCAGGTGCATGTACCAGCTCCTCCAATTCCAATCCAGCTCCCTGCAGAAGCACCTGGGAAAGCAGCACAAGATGTCCCAAGAACTTAGGCTCCTGCCACCCACATGGGAGACCTACACGAAACTCCTGGTTCCTGACTTCAGCCTGGCCCAGTTCTACCAATTGCAGACATTTAGGGAGTGAACCAGTGGATGAAAGATATTCTTTCTCTCTCTCTGTAACTCTTGCCTTTTAAATATATAAAATAAATCTTTAAAAAAATCATCATTCTTGTTTTTTGTTTGTTTGTTTTTATTACTCACTGAATCCCAGTCCAAGAGCTATCATTGTTTGAAATATTGGTGTTTTATGTTGGAGTGTGTAGTCACAGAGTGGTTAACCTAGACATCTACACATGCATTGAGCTTCACATGCAGATCATTTTCTCTTAGTGTTGTCCAGATCACTACCACGGGGAAAGAAATGCAACAGGACTGGGCAGAGGGAGAAGGTAGAGTGCCACAAAGTTGCAGCCAATGTTTCAAAGAGCAGGTGAGGAACACTGGAGCTACAATGGTCCAAGGTAGGGCAAGGGATGCTGGTCTTTTCTATCACCACATCAGGCACTGGATGTGGACTGCCCACTAGTAGGAGGTGTGACCTTGGAAAAGGGTGTCCACTTCAGTGCCTGGCATCCAAGAAAGGGGTTCAGGTGAGAGACACGTCCACCCATACCTCAAGCAACTGGGAGAATGAGATCTTTCCTGAAAATATGGAGTATGAAGGAGTAGGGGGGATTGTAATATGCGTGGTGCACCTCAGTGCCCACATTAAGTTCAATAGATTTCAGATTTCATCTCCTCAAAAAATAGCCTCCTTAAATTAATTAAATAATTAAATTGTCACAAGGTGTGAGCCATTTACTGTCTTGGCACAACACACTTTACAAAAATGTGATGATTCCTTTTGGCCCTTACTAGACCTTATATAATGTTCTTTATAATTTAACAAATTTGGACTATAAAATACTTTACTGCAAACAGGCAGTAATTAGTGAGACCAAGGAAAATGCAACAGCATTAATCTCATTGTACATTTCTTTCAAGGCTCTGACATTACCAATTGCATTGTGAATTATTAGTAATATTTTAAAATTAATCTTTAATTTTGAGCAGCAAGTCTCAAAAATGAGCCTAAAATATTCAATGAACCGTGTTCTAAACAGATATACTGTCATCCATGATTCACTGTTCCATTGATAGAGTACAGACAGAGTAAAATTTGTATAATTCTTAGGGAATTTAGGAATTTTCAAATGCTGAATGAACATTGGCTTCAACTTAATTTCACTAGATGCATTAGCCATAAATCAACCTGTCCATTGAAACTTCAAATTCTGGAGTTATGAAAGTCCTAGATGGCATCTCTTTCCATTACAAGATTGTTTTGTCTCCAATGAAAACGCATAATTTAGTGTAGCCATCTTCGTCAATTATCATAGCTAGATCATCTGGAAAACTTAATGGAGCTTCTGTATCAGCACTTAATTCTTCATTTTAACTTTCATGACTTCTATCCTTAAATGTCCTGTTCTAACCTCTACCAGTTCCAAACATTTCTGCTTTCAGCCTTCCTGGAACCGAAAGCATCTTGGGCCTTGCTCTGGATTAGACTTTCCCTGACCAGAATGTTATAGCTGGTTTTATCTTCTGTACAGACTATTAAAATATTCTCCATATCAACAACAAGGCATTTTGCTTTTCTTGTCATTTTGCATTCACTGTAGTTGTACATTTAGTATCCTGTAAGAACTTTTCCTTTGCATTCATGACTTGACTAATTGACTACATGGACCTAGCTTTCAGCCTGTCTCAGGTTTTGATATGCCTTCCTTATTAAACTTCGTAGTTTCTAGCTTTTGATTTAAGGTGCATGATGTACAACTATTCTTTTCATTTGAACACTTAGACGGTATTTTACATTTATTAATTGACCTAATTCCAACACTGCTGTATCTCAGGGAATAGAGATATATAAGATGAAGTAGAGAGACAGGGGTATAGCTGCATAGTGAAACAGTTAGAATATATATAATCTTATAGGGTCAATCTTTGTATCTTTCAGTGAAAAGGAGGAGCTTCTGGCCTTGTTGAAGAGAGTATTATCCTCAGATGCTTTTTATTCATGGGGCTCCCCATAATTCCCCTTTCTGGTTATGCTACACTTAGTTACAATTGTTAGGGAAACTCCCAATGATCTAAGTTAGGAATGAGCCTACATGGGCATCCACTATGGTTTGGATGTGGTTTGAGTGTCATATAGTGGTCTACTGTGATTATAGGCATGGTCCTGAGGGTGGTAGTATTCAGAGATGGGTCATAGTGATAGAACCTTACTTCTTTGGGGAAATGTTCTTGGTAGGTAGCTTTCTTGCAATTTTTTACATATGGAGAGGGAGTTCTTATAAAATGAGCAGGCCTAATGCTTCCTCTTCTTTCTGTTTCCCATTTGAGGTGGGTTTCTTCCTTTGTATGCACTCCGCCATCTGTCATTTGATATGAGGTCTTTACCAGCACTTAGCTAATGCAGGTGCCATGCCCTTGGGCCTCCAAAGTTGTGGGGTAAATAAAATATCTTTATTTACTTGTAAAGTTATCTAACTCAAGTATGTCATTGTAGTGATGAAAAGCTGACTAATACATGTTTCAATCTTCAAAAAGAGTGACATGTAAGTGCTGTACAGAGGATTAAAATGGATGATAACATAGAGAATGCCTATGTGGCTATAGAATTGATCTCTCTGAGGCATTATTACTGTAATGATGATTGATTTAGAAAATCTGTGGATAAGGTTATTCCGAGCAGAGGGAAGATTTGGTATGTAAAGCTACATCCGATCTTATTCTGTTTCATTTTATTGCATTTCACAGACCTTACATTTTTTACAAATTGAAAGCTTGTTGCAACCCTGTGTTGAGTAAGTCTATTAGTTACATTTTTTCCAATAGCATGTATTCATTTCAAATCTCTGTATTGTGTTTTGATAATTCTTAGACTATTTAAAGCTTTTACATCTTGATTATGAGGATATTTTAAAAATTCATGGAAATAGAATTAAAAGTAAGTTTATTTTGGTGCAAAAGTTTTTTTGGAAATCCATGCTTTGTTTTTATTATATGCCTTTCCAATAAACTTTTTTGAAGTTCGCTTATATAAATGTTATACTGATGTGTTCTTTGATGTTTCATTTGTGATTCTTTTACTCGGCTTTGCAAAAGGCCCAATCTGACACAACATCATTCCCAGTGTGGAAAAGCCCAGTTCTTGGTCCCAGGAGTAGCAATCCATCTTTGTTTAAAATAATTTATTATATGTTTTTGTTTAACAATTTTAGGCCATCGTTGTGACCCAGTGGGTTAAGCTGCAGCCTGTGACAATGGCATCCCATATTGGAGTGCTGGTTCGAGTTGCAGCTGCTCCACATCATATGCAGCACCCTGCTAATGCACCTAAGTAAGCAGCAGAAAATGGCCCAAGTGCTTGGACTTCTGCCACCCTTGTGGGAGATGGAGTTCCTGGCTCCTGGATTCAGCATGGGCCAGCTCCAGCCTTTGCGGTCATTTGGGGGAGTTAACTGATATATGCAAGAGCTCTTTTTCTCTGTCTCTCTCCCTCTATCTATGTGATTTTGACTCTCAGATAAATAAAATAAATCTTTTCACACAAATTGTCTGCAGGCTAGATTGCTATGAGACTTTCATCTCAGTTTTGGCTATCATTTAAATAGTCCAGAAAATCAACAAGAATTTCTCAAAAACAGTACAAAACATTGTTGAAATATATAACGTGCCTAAGGCCTGAGATTTAATGTTGAGAAGAGTTTCTTGGATAAACTAGGACATTCAAAAGCACCCATACATATGAGGTGATGGAGAAGGTTATGCACGTGTCCTGAGCAAGAAAAGACTTGAGAAAAACCTAAGCTTTCATCTCATCAACTCCCTAGGTTCATTTAAAGCCTGGCTAGGAAGTGAAGGACTGGCTCAGCTTATTGCTAATCTGCAAAGAATGTGAGAGCTTCTGGTGTCTTTGCTTTTTTTTTCCTGTTTTTTCTTTTCTTTCCTTTTCTTTTTTTTTTTTTTTTGGAAGGCAGAGTTGGACAGTGAGAGAGAGAGAGACAGAGAGAAAGGTCGAAAGGTTTTCCTTCCATTGGTTCACCCCCCAAATGTCCGCTATGGCTGGCACGCTGTGCCGATTCGAAGCCAGGAGCCAGGTGCTTCTCCTGGTCTCCCATGGGGTGCAGGGCCCAAGCACCTGGGCCATCCTCCACTGCACTTCCGGGCCACAGCAGAGAGCTGGACTGGAAGAGGGGCAACCGGGACAGAATCCGGTGTCCCAACCTGGACTAGAACCTGGGGTACCAGCGCTGCAGGCAGAGGATTAGCCAAGTGAGCCGCGGTGCCAGCCTGCTTTTGTTTTTAACTCTTATTACTCAACAATATCATTTATAATACACTGAACAAAAGACAAGGATCAGGGATTTCAATAGCCATAAAAGACAAAGAATATAACCTTTGAAAAAGTACATTAGAGGGGCCAGTGGCATATCGGGTAAAGCCACCATATGTCGTGCTGGCATTCCATAAGGGCACTGGTTCGAGTCCTGGATGCTCCACTTCTGATCCAGCTCTCTGCTATGGCCTGGGAAAGCAGTGGAAGATGGTCCAAGTCTTGGGGCCCTGCACCCACGTGGGAGACCCAGAAGAGGTTACTGGCTCCTGGCTTCGGATCTGCACAGCTCTGACTGTTGTGGCCATCTAGGGAGTGAACCAGTGGGTGGAAGACCTCTCTCTCTCTCTGTCTCTCCCTCTCTCTCTGTGTGACTCTGACTTTCAAATAAATAAATAAATCCTTAAAAAATAGTACATTGGGAAAGTCATCAAACAGATAGTATACAGAAAGTCCTAAAGAAATATGAGACTCTAATTGGTAGAGTTATCCCATTATAATATTCAAATATCTGCTTTCAAATTATGGCTAACCAAAAGCAAAGAAAAAATTCCTGAAATTAACAAACAAGAACCAAACATTTATGGGATAGAAGGGAGAAGTAACTACTACAAAAATAATTATCAGAGATGTCAAAACACAGCTCTCAGAACTTCTTGATAGGTGATTAATAAGGACTAGGCATTTTGCATGGCAATATACACTAACTAGATCTAAAAGACATGCACAGAAAAATCAATCCAAGAGTAGCAAAATGTACTTTTTCTCCAGTACATATGGCACATTCTCCAGAACAGGTGATGTGTTAAGCTACAAACAAATTTTTGAAACTTAAGAAGAACACAGTCATTTAAAATTTTTAAAAAAGTGATCTATACAAAGAATCTTCTCTGATAACAGTGAAATAAAGCTAGAAATCAATAACAGGAAAGTTTGAAAATTCACAAGTATGTGAAAAACATACTCTTAAAAAACTAATAGGTCAAAGAAGAAATCACACATAAAATTATAAAATACTTACAGATGAATGAGAACTGAAGCACAATAAACTAACTGGGTTGGAATGCAGTGAAAGTAGTACTCAGAGCAAAATTTATAATTGTAAATGCCTATATAAATAAAATAGAACTTCAGGTCATCAATGTAAATTTATACCTTGAAGAACTAGAAAAGAACAAATAAATCCGAAGCTAGCAGAACAGACAGTTAATGAAAATGAAAGCAAAAAGAAGTAAAACAGGGTGACAAATAGTAGAAAAATCAATCAACCAAAAAGTTGTTTCTTTAAAAAGATTTTTTGAAAAATTGAAAAATCTGGGGCCGGCACTCTGGCGTAGTGGGCTGAGCCTCCACCTGGGGCACTGGCATCCTATATGGGTGCCAGTTCAAGTCCTGGTTCCTTTCTCCTCCTCTGATCCAGCTCTCTGCTATGGCCTGGGAAAGCAGTAGAAGATGGCCAAAGTGCCTGGACCCCTGCACCCATGTGGGAGACCCAGAAGAAGCTCCTGGATACTGGCTTCAGATTGGCTCAGCTCCTGCCGTTGTGGTCATCTGGGGGAGTGAACCAGAGCATGGAAGACCTTCCTCTCTGTCTCTCCCTCTCTCTGTAACTCTATCTCTCAAATAAATAAATAAATCTTTAAAAAAATTGAAAAATATTCAGAACCTACTTATATAGGCACCTGTCCATCCTCAGAAACATCATTTAAACAACTATACATGCATGAACTTATTTTTAAAATGATTAAAGAAACCAAGTGATAGATTGTAGCATCTGTATGTAGCATGTAGATTTTTCAAAATATTCATTGAAAAGTGTATGAAGCACAGTTTTACATTACTAATGCCACCTCTCCCCTAATCCCAAGCAGTACAGCACAGAGGAAGATAATCTTGACTTGAACAAAAAAGAAGAAATTGAGCACAAGACTGTGTCTTGAACCCTAACACCAGGTCTGTCTCAGTAAAACACAGTGCAAGACAGATATCTACAGGCCCAGACTCTAGGCTGGTACCCTTTGGAAAAACCTCAGTCACCTGGATGGATCTCACAGCTCCAGGTTTCAAGCCCACCCTGGTACTAGATCAGGATCCCTGGCATCTGCCACCAGGTCAGCGACTATGGATACAGACTCCAGGTCAACTCAGTGTCAGGCCAATCTCTTCAGCACCACACTCCCACATACTCAGAGTCCAGTCTCATATCAATAGATTAAAGATCTGATACAGTCCCTGAAAATCCAGACTCCAGGACTATCTTTGTGTACCTAGATTCTAAGCTGGTCCCTCTGATCCCAGTATCCAAGCCAGTTCTTGTACAATGAGGATCCCAGGCTAATGCTCACATACCTATTTCCTAGGCTGGCCCCCAGGAAGTCAGGGTGAAGGTCAGCATATGCGCCAGTGCTGCATACCAGCTACTATAAACCCAGAATGCACATCTATTCTAGCCATAGACTGGCCAAGGGGCCTGACCAGTCCCTATTCTTGGCCCAGATTCAAGTGGATTGAGGGTTCAGGTTCACTCCAGTAGACCAAAAGAAGAGGCCCGCCATGGTAGATACCAGTAATAGGTATGCTCCCTCGAATTAATGCTATAGTGCCACCCTTGCAGACCTAGGGTCTAAGCCAGCCCTCATGGTGTCAAGAGCCAAATGTGCTGTCATAGACTGAGGGTCTAGGTATGTCCCAGTGCTAGACCAGCACCTATGAACTGAGGCTTGAGGTCTATCCCAGCTGACTCAAATCCCAGGTCAATCCCTTAGGACATGCCAGTCAGACTCAGACTCACAAGACCCAAGAAACCAGGCTTCAGGACAGTTACCATGGATACAGGTTAATGACCTGCTTTTAAGAACCCAGGTCAACAATGCAGACCCAATCAGCAGTTCTATACCCACAGATCTAAGCTTCAGGTCAACCCTACAAACACGAGTACAAAATGCAAACATCAGGGCCAGCATTGTGGTACAGCAGGATAAGCTACTGTCTGCAATTCCAGCATCCCATATGAATGCCAATTTGAGTCCCAGCTCCACTTCTAATCTAGCTCCCTGATAATGCACCTGGGAAAGCAGCAGAAGATGATAGAAGTCCTTTAGCGCTTGCACCCATGTGGGAGACCCAGATAAATCTCCTGAATCCTGTCTTTGAAGTGGTCAAGTCCTGGTCATTGTGGCCATTTGGGGAGTGGACCAGATATTTATGGAAGATATCTCTCTCTCTCTCTCTCTCCCTCCCTCCCTCTCTCTCTGTAACTCTAAAAAAACTCAAAAAAATAAAATATAAATAAATAAATAAATAAATAAATAAAATCTTTAAATAATCCAACCATCTTCTGAACACAGGCACAAGGCCAGGTGTGAAGATGGCCAGAATCCTATTGAATGAGGCAAAGTTGGAAGCATTTTCACTGAGATCCGGAATCAGACAAGGATGCCCGCTCTCATCAGTGCTATTCAATATAGTCCTGGAAGTTTTAGCCAGAGCCATTATGCAAGAAAAAGGTATCAAAGGGTTACAAATTGGGAAAGAGAAAGTCAAAAAATCTCTATTTGCAGAAAATATGATTCTATACATAGCATATCCATAAGACTCCACCAAGAAACTATTGGAACTCATAGAAGATTTTGGTAAAGTAGCAGGATATAAATTTTTTTAAAGATTTATTTATTTATTTGAAAGTCAGAGTTACAAAGAGAGAGGAGAGGCAGAGAGAGAGAAAGAGAGAGAGAGAGAGGTCTTCCATCCGATGGTTCACTCCCCAGATGGCCACAATGGCCGGAGCTGTGCAGATCCGAAGCCAGGAGCCAGTAGCTTCTTCCGGGTCTCCCACGTGGGTTTAGGGGCCTGAGGACTTGGGCCATCTTCTACTACTTTCCTGGGCCATAACCGAGAGCTGGACAGGAAGTGGAGCATCCAGGTCTCGAACCGGTGCCCATATGGGATGCCGGTGATTCAGTCCAGGGCACTAACCCACTGTGCCACAGCGCCGGCCCCAGGATATAAAATTAATATACAAAAAGCAATAGCCTTTGTATACATAGACAATGCCACAGCTGAGAAAGAACTTCCAAGATCAATCGCACTCACAATAGCTACTAAAAATCAAATGCCATGGAAAAATTTAACCAAGGATGTGCAAAGCATCTACAATGAGAATTACAAAACATTAAAGAAAAAAATAGAAGATAAAAATAATGGAAAAAAAAACCTTCCAGGGGCTGGTGCTATGGCAGAGTAGTAATCCTCCACCTGCAGCTCCAGCATCCCATATGGGCACCAATTCTAGACCCGGCTGCCCCTCTTCCAATCCAACTCTCTGCTGTGGCCTGGGAAAGCAGTACAAGATGGCCCAAGTCCCTGGGCCCCTGCACCCACGTGGGAGACCTGGAAGAAGCTCCTGGCTCCTGGCTTTGGATCAGCACAGCTCTGGCCATTGTGACCATCTGGGTAGTGAACCAACGGATGGAAGACCTTTCTCTCTATCTCTCCCTCTCATTCTCTGTAACTCTATCAATCAATAAATAAAATCTTTAAAAAAAAACACCTTCTAGATCCATGGTTTGGAAGAATCAATATCATCTAAATATCCATTTACTCAAAAGCAATTTACAGATTCAATGTTATACCAATCAAAATACCAAAGTAATTCCTCTCTGATATAGAAAAAATGATGTTGAGGTTCATATGGAAACACAGGAGACCTCCAATAGCTAAAGCAATCTTATACAACAAAAACGAAACCTAAGGCAACACAACACCAGATTTCAAGACGTACTACAAAGCAGTTATGATCAAAACAGCTTGGTATGGGTACACAATACAGATGGATAGACCAATGGAACAGAATAGAAATGCCAAAAACCAATCAAAGCATCTACAACCAACTTAAATTTAACCAAGGAGCTAAAACAAATCCCTGGAGCAAGGACAGTCGCTTCAACAAATGGTGCTGGGAAAACTGGATTTCCACATGCAGAATTATGAAGCAAGACTCCTACCTTATACCTTACACAAAAATCCACTCAAAATGGATTAAAGACATAAATCCACAACCTGATAGCATCAAATTGCCAGAGAACATTGGGGAAACACTGCAAGACATTGGCACAGGTGAAGAGTTCTTGGAAAAGAACCCAGAGGCACATGCAATCAAAGCCAAAATTAACAACTGAGATTACATCAAATTGAGAAGCTTCTGTACAACAAAAAACACTCAAGAAAGTGAAGAGTCAACCAACAGAATGGAAGAAAATATTTGCAAACTATGCAACTGATGAAGAATTAATAACCAGAATATATAAAGAGTTCAAGAAACTCCACAACAACAAAACAAACAACCCAGTTAAGAAATTAGAAAGGA
Source organism: Oryctolagus cuniculus (assembly GCF_964237555.1). Taxonomy (NCBI): domain Eukaryota; kingdom Metazoa; phylum Chordata; class Mammalia; order Lagomorpha; family Leporidae; genus Oryctolagus; species Oryctolagus cuniculus. Next base: position 64,045,867 of record NC_091453.1, read on the forward strand.
CTTAACAGACATTCTTCAAGAGAGGAAATCAAATGGCCAACAGACTTATACCTGTAGAAGACTTTTAATACTCTGCTTTCAACAACTGACAGATTATTCAGATGGAAAATCAAAAGGAAACATCAGACATAAACTACACTTTAGATGATATGGACCAATAACACATATACAGATCATTCCATTCAACAGCATAAAAATATCCATTCTTCTCAGGAGCACATGAGACATAGTTCTTGATAGATCATTTTTAAGCCATAAAGACAGTTTTGATAAATTTTTGTCAAAAATCATATTAGTTATATTTTATGACCATAGTGATATCAATAGAAATCAAAGTAGAGGAATGCCACAAGATTTAACATATGTGCAAATTAAACTTGCTCCTGAACTTCCCATGAGTCAAAAGGACAATAAATGAGAAATTTAGAAATATCTTGAGACAGAAATGGACATAAAACATACCAAAACTTATGAGATGTAGTAAAATTACTACTATGAAGAAAGTTTATAACAATAAATACAAACATCAAAAAGGAGAAATAGTAAAATTTAACAAAATTAAAGGAACTAGAAAAAGAACAAACTAAGCCTAAATTGGGTAGGAGGAAAGAAATAATAAAGATCAAAGCACAAATAATGAAACTGATATTTGAATAACAGAAGATTGAATGTTTTTTAAAAGACAAACAAAATTAACAAGAATAAATTTAACTAGACTAACTGACAAAAAGAGATAAATAAAATCAGAAATAAAAGAGTAGGCACTGCAAATGATACCACAAAAATCAAAGTATCATAGAACACTACCATAAAAACTTATACACCAATAAATGAATAATCTAGAATAAATGGATGAATTCCTATAACCTACCAAGTCTTAATCATGATGAAATAGAAAATCTGAAAAAATCAAGTAAGCAGACTAAGTAAGAAAAGGCTTCTTACAAAAGAAATGCCCAGGACTTGATGGCTTCATTGCTGAATTTTACCAAAAATTTAAACAACTAATACCAGTCCTATACAAAATCTTCCCAAAAATGAATAAAAGGCCAAACTTTTAAACACATTTTAGGAGGCCTTAATTACTCCGATGTCAAAATCAGATAAGGATAAAACAACAAAAGAAAATTACAGGACATCATCCTCAATAAACATAGACATCAAAGTTCTAGTATAATACAAGAAAAGCCAATTAAACAACATGCTATAAGGGGATTTATCCAAGAAATTGAAGAATGATTCAATACATGCAGATCTAGTAATGTGACACACAACATTAACAGACTGAAGGACAAAACACCATGTGATCATCTCAACGGATTCAGAAAAAGCATTTGATAATATCCTATTGTGAGAAAAAAAAAAAAACTCTCAACAAATTAGTTATAGAAGGAATGTACCCCAATACAATAAATGTCCTATATAATAAACCCACAGCTAGCATCACACTCATTAATGGAAAATTGAAACCATTCCCTTGGGTATCATGAATTAGACAAAGATACTGACTCTCACCACTTCTACTCAATATAGTACTGAAAGACTTAGCCAAAGCAGTTAGGCATAAGAAGAAAATAAAAGGTACAATTTACTGAAAAGACTATGCTTTCCACTATTGATTGCATTTGTATATTTGTCAAAATTCAGCCAATCATAGTTTTCCTCCTCAGAAATTTCTATTATGTTCCATTTACCTGTATGTCTATACTTTCACAATTACTTCAGTACTGTGACTTTATAGTCTTAAAATCAAGTCCACCAACATTGTCTTTTTCTAAACCATTTTGGATGTTTTAATTTCTATACCTTTCCATATAAATTTTGGAATCATTTGATCCATATCTGCCAAAAATCCTGTTGGAGTTTGTGCTAGGATTGTATTGAATTTATATATTAACATGACAAGAAAGGCAGCTTTGTTGATAATTTTTAATCATGAATATGTATTGAATTTTGTACATTGATTTTCCTGTGTCTATTTAAATTATCATTTGGTAGTCCTTCTTTAGTCTATAAATATGGTGTTTATGACATGCCTTTGGGAAAGTACTGTGTGATTTTGATAATGTTGTGCCTCCCACTAATGTTCACTGGAGTGTTCTATAAATATCAGGCCACGTAAGTTGATATTTTGTTGAGGTATTTTTGCATCTTTTCTGTATACTTGTTCTATTAATTGTGGAGTGAAAAACATTGAAGTATTCAATTATAATATATATTATAATCTATGTGTTCATCTAGTTTTCATTTCACTTCTATAATATTTGCTTCATGTATTTTAGAATTCTGTTCCTAAGTACATATATAAGTACAAATATAGTTCTATTATTACGTATTCTTGATGAACTCATCTTTTTGCCATGAAGTATCTCCCTATTTATCCTTTGTTGTTTTATTTGTTATAAAATCTACTTGTCTGATAGTACTACACCCAAAGAAAATTTTTTTTGAAAGGCAGAGTTACAGACAGATGGAAAGGCCTTCCATCTTCTGGTTCACTCCCCAAATGGCTGCAACAGCCAGAGGTGAGCCAGTCCAAAACCAGGAGCCAGGAGAGCCAAGAGCCAGGCGATTCATCCAGGTCTGACATATGGGTGCAGGGGCCCGAGCTCTTGAGCCATCTTCCACTGCTTTCCTAGGCCACAGCAGAGAGCTGGATTGGAATAGAAGCAGCTGGGACTAGAACCGGTGCCCATATGGGATTCCGGCACTGCAGGTGGAGGCTTAGCCCATGATGCCACAGCGCTGATGGGAAATTTTTAAATTAATATTTACATTGTGTAGTTTTTCACTTTTTTCATTTTTTATCTCACTTTTATGTCATATTTCAAGTGGTTTTCTTGCAGATTGTAAATTTTGTCCTGTTTTCTCATTTATTCAATAACCTCTTACTTTTAATTGGTGAATTTTCATCTTTTATATTTCTTGTGCTTGTTGGTGTGGTTGCATTAAATTCTACCATTTTATTTAGTTTTGTTTCTCTTTTTCCCTCTCTTTACCTTTCTACAGTGTTATTCTAAGTTACCATGTTTGAATACTGAATTCCAATTTATTTGTTTTTGACTGCATCTTTGTGGATTTTTTAGTGGTTGCTCTTGGGATTATATTACTTACAATTTTTTGTGTTTCTTTTTTGTCATGTAAATTAGTACAATACTACAGATGTTTGGAATATTATGTCATGAGAATATGGGTTCTGTTAAAATGTGTACTGAGAGGGCATTGTGGTTCCGCGGGTTAAGCTGCTTCTTGTAATGCCAACATCTTATAATAGAGTTCCAATTGAATTCCCACTCCTCTGCTTCTGATCCAGCTTCCTGCCCATGCACCTTGAAAAGCAGCAAATGATGGCTTAAGTATGTAGGTTCGTGACACCCATGTCGGAAACCTAGATTGAACTCTGGGCTCTCATCTTCATCTTTACTGAGCCTAGCTATTGCAAGAATTTGGGCAGCAAACTAGCAGATGGAAGATTCCACTATCTGATACCCTGTCTCTGTCACTCTTTCAAATGAATAAACAAATATTTAAAAATTCTCTGTACTGGATTAATCCCATGTTGTTATTTTAGCAACAACCTTGTTAGCCTCAATCTGCAGGTTCTGCCTCACAGTCTATTAACAATGTTTCTGATATCATTTCAGTTCTAAAATTTTACTATGATATTTAGATTTCCCCAGGGCAAGTGCTATTAAGGATGGTCTGATAATTGAATGAAAGTTTATATCACAGTATGGTTTTCAAAAATTTGTTAGGATTTTCTGGGCCCATTAATTGTATATACAAACTATAGGTAAGTTTACTGTATCTATAAATTCATACCCTTTAAGATAATTTTAAGGAAAGCTTGTAGAACATAAATGAAAAACTTTAAATCTTGCCAAACTTTATGTATTCACAGGATTCTCGAGAATAGCTTCCAGAAGCATAGAAAGGAAGACTTTAAGAAATAATGTAACTTGCCCAAATTTCTGTATTTCCTCTATCAATAACAAAATAACAAATTCTGTATTTACATATGATTTTATGTGTGTGTGTGTGTGTGTGAAATAACACAAGCCAAGGGCTCTTTCTGTAAAAATTGTGATAATGCCTCAAATCTAAAAGAATTTAAAGAAATCTACATGGAAAAGCATTAATGATAATTACAGGAAAAAAGCCAAGATTTCATCCAAGAAACTTTTTAAAGGGTATTATATATTTTGGAACACTAGTGGAATTTACTCAAAATGTAGCGAAAATGAAAAATCAAAATGAATTAAATACAATCTTAGCTATTAAATGTAAAAGTTTGTGTAAACCCAGCAAAATCCTTTTGTAAATAATAATAATATTTATTATGAAATGTGCATACTTTGGAACCCCAAAATTTCCTAAATTTCAAAATATTTTTGAAAGGGTAAGAAGTCTTTTTAGTTTTGTGACCATCAGTTAATAAAAGTTAACCATCATTAACAGCACAGGGCCCAACAAACTCCCTAGTAGCTTTCAGGGGAAAAATATGTAATAGACAAATTTAGAATGGTCAGGCAGACTGGTGAGGGGGCATTATGATACAGTGCTTAACAAGCTGAGACCCGAAGTCCAACAACTCCTGGTTTCCTTCCAATTCTGCTAATTACTAGCTCTGTCACATTAAAAGCAGGGTATTTAAACTTATTATCCCTTTCCTCATCTATCAATTAAGAATAATAATTATAAAGAAGTCTCAGAGCTGTTATAATGACAAAATGAGTTCATATAAAGAATGCATGGTATACAAACACTCAAAAAACAGGTGTTACCAATGTATTATAAGTTGAAGACTAAGTCACAATTGATCCAAATTGGTCATTGCTACAATCAAAGTCTTTAAATATATTGTTATAAAAATGATTATTTTATTGTTCCAGATGAGTGGAAGCAACACTATATTATCAAACTAATGCTAATATACTATATTATCAAACTAATGCTTATGCTGGAACTGCTGTAGAATTCACTTCTTAACACTAAATGTCAGACATGTCTTGGAAACCTGCTTGGGATGTTGCAATTGCCATTGCTGTGTGTGTGTGTGTGTGTGTGTGTGTATAAAACCGCACACATGTCAGTTTAGTATGTCAGTTTAGAATTCAATAGCTACCTAGATATTTGCTGGAGTTAGAAGTAGAACAATCTAGCGATGTTCGTAGTATAATGAATACACTCTTGAGTTCTTCATAACTCAACAATTTGAAGGAGCTAAGCATCTAAATTTCAAGCATGGCAGGTATGTAGCCCACAGATTATATCTGTTAAAGCATCCACATTCCATATCAGAATCCCTGGATTCAATACTGAATTCAGGCACCTGAGTCTAACTTATTGCTAATGCAGATGCTAGGAAGTAGTAATAATAGCTCATACAGTTGAATTCATTCCATCCACATGGAAGATCTGGATTGAGATAGTTCAGGGCTCCAGCCTGTCCAGCCCTGTTCATTATGGATATTTGGGGAGCAAACACCTCTCTCTCTCTCTCTCTCTCTCTCTCTCTGTGTGTGTGTGTCTCTCTTTCTCTATCAATACAGTTTTGAAATGAAATTTTAATCAAAGAACATGTCAACTCATAAAAGGTCAATGCTTTTCTTGAATTCACTATTGTTTAGCACATACAAAAATAAAATAGTTTTACTTGCTTTAAAAAATTGGTAAATTATTCTGCCTCTTTCTTTTCTGTATATAGCTGGGTAAACAGTGTCAAATATAGTGCCTAGCCAAAGGAAGTGAACAATGACTTTTTTCTAGTGTTTTTTGTAATGAAGATTATATCAATTACAGTTTTATGAAAATGTAAATTATAAAGATAGGTGATGAAAACGTATTAGTGCCCTTTTTCGACTTTAAACAACCTAGCTATAATTCCTTCTTTATTTTCTCAAAGAGAGCTCAATGTAATGAAGTTTATAGCTAGAACTAGGCTATGTCTCAGCTGAAAAATATTAAAATCTATTTTGTAGTCCTCAAAAGTACAAATCCAAACTGTAAATTATTTGTTGCTAAAATGTACGGGAAGGAACATATAGACCAAAATTCAAGGCTTTGAGATTTATTCATGCCCCTATTAGTGACTAACCTACAAGGGAAATATAATATGGGCAAGATGTTGTGGAGGTTCTGATGCCATTACAGAATTTGCTGAGACTTTCTTTATGGCCTAGCATGTGATCTATCCTAGAGAACATTCTATGCACTGGGGGGGAGAATGTGCATTGTGCAACTGTAGGATGAAAAGTTCTGTATATATCCATTAGATCCATTTGGTGTACAGTGTCGTTTAGCTCTGTTGTTTCCTTGCTGATTTTCTGCCTTGTTGATCTGTCCAGTGCTCAAAGTGGGGTATTATATTCCCCTATTTCTATTATATTGGCGTCTATGACTCCCTTTAGATCCATTGACATTTCTTTTAAATAGCCACGTGCCCTGTAATTAGGTGCATATACGTTTATTATAGTCACATCTTCCTGTTGAATTGATCCCTTAATCATTATAAAGTGCCCTTCTTTGTCTCTTTTAACAGTTTTTGTGTTAAAGTATATTTTGTTTCATATTAAGATGGCTACATCAGCTGTTTTTTGGTTTCTGTTAGCATGGGATATCTTTTTCCATTCTTTCACTTTCAGTCTGCATACATCTTTATTGGTGATATGTGTTTCTTGTAGGCAGAAAATAGATGGATTTTGTTTTTTGATCCTTTCAGCCAGTATGTATCTTTTAACTGGAGAGTTGAGGCCATTTACATTTAAGGTGACTATTGATAAGTAATGATTTTGCTCTGCCATTTTTCCATAAATATTCCTATTGTTTATTTTGGATTTCCTTTGTACTTTTACTGTATTTAGTACATGCATTTTTACAGGAAATTTTTTTTAGAAATTCTGGGAATAAACAGTGAAAAACAACAACAAAATCTTTGTCTTTATAGAACTCAAGTTTTGTATAGAAAAGGTGCGGTGTACTAGGAGACAAAAATCATGACTATAATAAACACTGCTTTTTTGTTGGCTAATTTAAAGACCATCTTTTACTAACTCTGCATAACGAATTGGTCTCCAGAAATTTGTGACATGCTGAAGTTCTGATGTGTTTGCCTGATTACCATTCATAAAGTCTCCATACTTTATCTGTAAATGTACTAATAAACAAAATCAAGGTTAACTTTGATTTAGTTTTGACTATGAAGCAATAGTCACAGAATATTAGAGAGGTCATTCTGGGGAGTCATTTAATGACAAAAAAATTGTATAGCTGTTCCCTTAAGTATTATCTGAAATTGTATAATAATGAGTACAAACTTTTAAGTGTTTTTTTTCTTTTTACGAACTTTCTGGTGGCACATATAAATATGAAAGTAATATTGAAAGCTTAATAATTAAGCTAGATGAATACTATTCTCAAAATCTCAATGAGCCATCAAAATTATTTTGTAACACTAGAAATATTTAAGTATGTTGAAGTGCTATATTTTATTTTTATTTATACATATTTTTTAATTTTAGGAATACAAACTCCACGCATTTCATTATACAAATTTAGGAGCATAGTGATTCTCCCTACCCTACCTCCCTCCTGTCCAACTCCTACCCTTTTTTCTCCTCCCTCTCTCATTCCCATTGTTATTTTTTACAAAGATTTATCTTCAGCTAACTTTATATTGCTATTAGTATCCAAAGGGGAATGTTGTTTATAATTTCAAAAAATTTGAGCTAATTAATAGGACATTAATCAATACTTAAAACTTTTACACATCTCTTCTCACTCTGCCTTTGTTCCCTCAATCCAGTACCTCTCAGGTTTCAGGTCTCAAGAGTTAGTTTATTCTGTACGAACTCTGTAAAACTCAATAATATTTTACAGTCCTGGGAAATATAGACATAACATATAAATACAGTAACAGTCAGGTCTTGTTATACTGAGCTTGACATCTCCATGGAAAGGAATTGAAGAAACCATCTGCTAAACAGGATTGGGGTTTTAATAAATGTCATTGTCGGGGCTGGTGCTGTGGCGTAGTGGGTTAAGCTGCCGCCTGCAGTGCTGGCATCCCATATGGGCACTGGTTCAAGTCCTGGCTGCTCCACTTCCAATCCGGCTCTCTGCTATGGCCTGGGAAAGCAGTGGGAGATTGCCCAAGTCCTTGGGCCCCTGCACCCACGTGGGAGACCTGGAAGAAGCTCCTGACTTCTGCCTTCAGATCAGCTGAGCTTCGACTGTTGTGGCCAACTGGGGAGTGAACCAGCAGATGGAAGACCTCTCTCTTTGTCTCTCCTTCTCTCTGTGTATCTCTGACTTTCAAATAAATAAATAAATCTTAAAAAAAATAAATGTCACTGTCACCAAATCAACAAAGCACTATGTTTATGGGCCACTTGCTAGGACATGGAAATGGCCCAATTTTATCAGCAAGATGATACAATAGTGATTATTAGGACATAATTCTTATATAGCATTGCTTCTTATTCTTTTAGTTGCTTGCTGGTCAAATGAGTTACAATGGTCTTCAATTTATTTAAATATTTTCAGAAACCCATCAAGTAATTTAATTTAACAAATGAGCCTCAGAATAAGTTTTTCAAACCTATTATTTCTCTTATTACATTTTTAGTGAAAAATGATTTTTTGTTTTCTACTTTTCCTTTTATAATATTTGGAGAGCACTCTTCTAGACACATGATCTTAATTTTATTCTTAGTGCATGCCTAAAAAATGTTTAATTCAATTTGTATCTATTATATGTGCCTGTGATATATGTTTCATAAACCAATTGATATTATTAATGTAATAAATCATTCTTTTTTCTTAAATAAAAAATATTGATTGAACCCTTAATATTGTGACATTAAAGAAGAAATACAGCTTTTGTGAGTCAAGCAAATGCATGTGGCATTTCCTAAACTTTTACTTGCACTTTGGGAATTGCTATTACTTTTCCCAAAGTGTCAGCATTCTAAATCCAAAGCAATTAAAAACACAACACCAAGGATGCTAAAGATTTTCATTTGGGTCATGCCAAAAATTACTAAACTAATATTTAGAAGGCTTATATTAATTTCTGTTTTTCTGACTTACTGTCACATCTAATGCATATTTCAGAAGTTCACATTTTATATAAAGTAATATTCTACTTACCAGAATTAATTTCTATATGCTCATATACATTTTTTTGTTTCTACAAGTTCATGTGTGTATGTGTGTGCATGCATCTGTGTGTATGCATGTGTGTATATGTGTGTTGTCTGGAATCAAGTGGAGTTCAGTTGTTCAACATGTTCAATAGCACAATTTAAGCAATAATGTACTACTTTAAACAGAGCAAGTAGGCTAATGAAACACATGTATGTGTTGTGCAAGCAAAATTCTATAGATGACAGACATTATAGTATCTGGAATCAAGCACTTGGTGTATATACATAAAAATTATGTATGCAATTAAATGCTACACATTCCTTACAAAAATTGCATTCCTGCACACTTATAGGTATATAATCCTCTTTTGGGTGAAGACAGTATCTAAGAATAGTGTGTGGAAGGGTCTATGAGAAAAGTGTTTTTTTAAGAAGTACTATTTTCATAAGTAATAAATATTAGCATGTTTATGAAGTCTGCTATTATAAAAATAAGTTGGCCATCATAGAAAACTTGAAAACGCTTTGACTCAAAATAATGCTTGTAGAAATACAGATGCTATTTCGTTTGGAAATCTACATTAAAATGGCAACAGATGATAAAGTCTTCATCATTGGTCTAGAAACTTATATTATGTACTAGAAATAAATATAAGCATCCAAAATTATTGTTTACACTTAGCCTGTTTAAGACCCTTGTCATATTTGAACAAGTGGATACATAAATAAATATTTTCATTGCCTCTGCACCATGTAATATTAAATTTTAAGTTGTTGGCATAAAATGTAAGTTGATCAGACAGTTAAAGAATATTATTCTGATAACTGAGTACACATGGGAACAATTGTACACTAGATTTCAGTGTGTAATATGATATAAATCTTTGTGACGGCCTCAGCTTTTATTGAATTCACAGAAGGAGATTTTCCACACTAACTACAGAAGTGGGGGGAGATCTCTAGAGGATTCAGACCTTTTAAAATATCTTCATGATGATTTTATTCCTGTCTAGTCTATAGGTCCCAAAAGACATAGAAAAAGAGAGTAAGCATTTTTCAACATTTCCAAATGTATAATAAAGGCATGTTAAATTAATATTTTGTTTCTTTAGTAAAACAATAGTTTTATTTTTAATATGCAGCATTTGTCAGCTACAATAGAGTAAACTGAAACATCTTTGGATCTACATATGATAAATTCAATTAACTAAAGAATTTGTTACATTTACCCTCATAGAAGTTTACATTGCACAAATAAATTATTAATGGAAAATGAGAAATGCACTTATTTGGGCCTTAGCACAATAGTTCTATTATGTTACAACAACTATGTGTTTTCTCTCATTAATTTTTACTGAAGATAAAAGCACAAGGTCTCTCTTACAAAAAATATTTTCCTTCTAAAAATATTAATTTTATGATTTGAAAGATATAAAACTAATTAATTTTGTTATCATTCTCTTTAGCATTATTACTATGCATAAGATTACTAAGCACTACATCAGACCTTAAATATTTTACTAAAATCAAATTGCCAATAGCTATTTAATCAAACCGATATGTTTTCATTGTGTTAAACAACATACTGCTGCCTACAACTCTCTTCATTCATTTGAAAACGATGGAAAGTTCAGGAAAATATTTCCCTTGATAGTCTAATGCTTAATTTAATTGAAAGCTTATTTACTAAGTGCTATATGCATAACTATGCTATATGCATAACATTATTTTGGTATGTTCCTCAATATCATTCATATTACATTTTCACGATAAACATTTTAGTCTTACCTTCAACTAGCTATGATAGGATTTAGAGTTGATAATTCGGATATATGCATGCATAACTGTTTGGATGTATTTGTGTTTGTGTTAAAACAACAATATACTCTATACAGATACACATCACGTGCAGTTTGATATGTAAAGTTAACATTTTTAATAAATGTGTTCATAAAAACCAGACTTCATCAAATTGGGACTTCGATAGTAATTTCTAGAATTTTTTAACCTGTCAACATTAGCTCTACTAAAAATCAGGAGATATATTTAAATAAAGTATATATAAGTATATATGTTTGTTTTAATTTTAGATGGAAGGCACAGTAGAGAGTTTTAAAACAGGCCTTGGATATGTGAAGGAGATTGAGAAATTTATCACTGGGTGAGTTAAAGATATTCTTAACTTCTCTGATGTTCATCCCATTTATGGGTTCTCAGTAATTCCATTCTTTCATTCAGGCATGTTTTAATTCACTCATAGCTCAAAGACTTATTGAATATCTGTTTATTCTCAGTGCTGTTGTAAATTATATCAGTACTCCAGTGAGAATATATGTGTTGCTTCTGCCCTCCTGGAGCTTACAACCTAGATGGTGAAACAGAATTTAAAAATACAGCAAATGAAATAATTATTATTTTGACACTTATTATTAGTAAAAACTACAAGGTTTTATGAGAGCATGTGACAAGTGGGCTTAAGCACTTCAGAGGGAAACAAAATATTTCATGGGGAAGTATTATGATTTTGGAAAAAGAGAAAACAGAGGAATCCAAGTGAAGCAGGAAGGAAAAATGAGGCAAAATAATGCTGTCCAAATACAGGATTAAAATTGGCTGAAGGAAGTAATAGCTGCAGCAAAGCACCCATGCAAATGAATGCATATTATTAATCGGTAAAATACAAAAGGAAAATATTACTGGATTTTTACTCACATTACATCAAAATACATACATTTTCTTATTTTTTTACCCAATTACCAAATAATACCTTACAGACCTACTATCCTTTAAGATGCTTGTGGCCCAAATCATAATTATAAAAATCCTAAAGATTCCTTTAAAATCTGTCATACAGATATACCTAATTGAATAGTCAACTTTCAGTTTACTTTTAATTTTCAAATTTCTACAAGTCTCTTAAAGGAATGACAAATCTGTCAATTTGCAAATATTTACTGACTACTTGGAGTAAGGTGAAATCATAATAATAGTAATAAAAAAACTCTATGTGTGTGAAGTGAAGTGGATGCTGCGAGACAGCTCTAAGCCACCACGTGGGGATGCCCGCATCCCGCATCCCGTACCACAGTGCATAGAGTCCCAGCTTCTCTGCTTCAGACCCAGTTTCCTGCTAATGGGCATCCTGAGAGGCAACAGATGATGACTCAGAACTTAAGTCCTTGCCACACATGTGGGAGACTTGGATGGAGTTCCTGGCTTCTGGCTTCTGGATTCAGCTTGGCCAAGCCTGAGTTGATGAGGGCATTTGAGGAGTGAACCAATGAATGTAAAATATCTATGGATTTTTTACTCACATTACATCCAAATATATACATTCTCTTATTCCTCTCTCTCTCTCTCTCTGTTTGTCTCTCCCCACTCCACCCATTGCTCTGTTTTTCAAATAAATAACAGTAAATAAATATTTTTTTAAATATTACAGTAACTACTTTTGATATCTTTGGAGAAAACATGGAACTAATGTGGATAATTACCTAGGAAAGTCTAGAGATTTTAGTTCCTGAATGTTTATTGAGTTCATATAAAGAGCAAATCATATTGGGCTGAAGTGTTTAGTTAAAATAACTGTTAGCTGAAATCCACATTCAAAATTTATCAGGGAGTGTTTACTTTTGTGGGAGCTACTCTTATTTAAATGCTCTTCTAAAGAGCAAATTTCACTCTACAATCCCTTTAATTGGATATCTGCAGCATAAAGAGAATCAACAACTGGTTAAGTAAGCCATTTGAAATCATAAATGTTGGGGCCCACCGCTGTGGAGCAGTAGGTTAACACCCTGGCCTGCAGCTCAGGCATCCCATATGGGCGACTGTTCGAGACACTGCTGCTCCATTTCCGATCCAGCTCTCTACTTATGGCCTGGGAAAGCAGTGGAAGATGGCTCAAGTGCACCTGCACGGGAGACCTGAAAGAAGCTCCTGGCTTCTGGCTTCAGATTGGCACAGCTCCAGCCATTGCAGCCAATTGGGGAGTGACCCAGTGGATGGAAGACCTTTCTCTCTCTCTCTCTCTCTCTCTCTCTCTCTCAATCTGTCTTTCCTTCTCTCTGTGTGTAACTCTTTCAAATAAATAAATAAATCTTTAAAAAAAAAGAAATGATAAATATTTAGAAACTTCTTCGGTGCAACAGCAATCCACAGAGGCAGAATAAATAAGATTACATTTAAGACAAATTTTAAATAAGAATGTTTTCCATAAATTGGTTTCTGAATGTAAAAGTAATGATCTTTCTTTTCTATGCACAGGTATGTAAGCTTAGCTGTCTGTGAAAACCCTGTGTTTATTCTTGATTTAACAACCAAAAATCTCTTCCACACATGACATTTCTGGTGTTTTAAGCAATATAATTTGTTAACTTTGTTTTATTTTGCATTAACTGATCACTTGAATGAAAAGAAAATACGTTTTTAATTTTTTTTAATTTTTTTTTTTTTTGACAGGCTGAGTGGACAGTGAGAGAGAGAGACAAAGAGAAAGGTCTTCCTTTGCTGTTGGTTCACCCTCCAATGGCCGCTGCGGCCGGCACACAGCGGCCGGCGTACCGGGCTGATCCGATGGCAGGAGCCAGGTACTTCTCCTGGTCTCCCATGGGGTGCAGGGCCCAAGCACTTGGGCCATCCTCCACTGCACTCCCTGGCCACAGCAGAGAGCTGGCCTGGAAGAGAGGCAACCGGGACAGAATCCGGCGCCCCGACCGGGACTAGAACCCAGTGTGCCGGCGCTGCAAAGCGGAGGATTAGCCTAGTGAGCCGCGGCGCCGGCCAGAAAACCTGTTTTTAAACCAGGTCTTTACAGAGAATTCAAACACTGATCTGAAAATATGACAGGAAAAAGATGAAACCATTTCCCCCTTCTACTGGCAAATTAAGCCACTACTTCAAGAACCTTTTCCTTCTTTCACTGATAATTTATTTTTTCCAGTTATTGTAATATTAATACCAAGAGATCAGATTCAATGTAGTTCATAGATATAATTCTGAGAATATAATGATATTCCGTCCGTCTCTTCCTTCCTTCCTTCCTTCCTTCCTTCCTTCCTTCCTTCTTTTTTAGTTTTTCAGAGAACATACTCTTAATTAGCATTATGGTCTAAGGCTTAATACTCCACTGAATAAAGAGATCAACTAGTAAAAATTAAAAAAGACCCTACTTCGACAGTAATATAGGCAAGGGTTATAAACAATAATCAAAAGGAAGATGAACATGTCCCCCTTATGCAGTAAATTTTAAAATAATAACAGATAGTTAAAACTAGAGTAGTATATAATTCTTAATCATTGGTTTGACAAAGATATAAAGTTTGTGAAAAATATATTGCAGCACACAGGCATTTCTTTGTTTTTCCTTTTTAAATTATTCTTTTATTTTAGCTTCCATTTATTAAGGGAGAACATGAAGTATTTGTCTCTATGTGTTCAGTTTACTTGGCTCAACATGATGTCCTCCAGTTACATCCATTTTGATGCAAATGTAGAATTTTATTCTTTTTTATAATTGAATCACAAAAGACCCAGACCAGCCAAAGTGATCCTGAGAAAAAGAAATCAAGCAGGAAGCATCACAATATCTTCAAAACATACTACAAAGCTATGGTAACTAAAAAAGAATGGTAGTGGCATAAAAACTGACACATAGAAAAATGGAAAAGAATAGAAAGCCCAGAAATTAGTTCATATACATATAGCCAATTGATTTTTGACAAAAGTGCCCAGACCATAAATTGAAGTAAGGCTACTCTCTTCAGTAAATGGTGCTGGTATAACTGGATGTGTATATGTAGAAGAATGAAATTAGATCCATATCTATTACCACATACAAAAATCAATTTAAGATGGATCAAAGACCTAAATTTAAGACTTGATATGAAGTTGCTGGAAGAATGTGTAGGAGAAACACTCCAAAACATTTGTGTGGAGGGTAACTTCCCAACAAAATGTGAAAAATATTTGAGAACTATCTATCCAACAAAGGATTAATATTCAGAATATATCAGCAACTCAAAACACTCAATGACAAAAAACAACCAGTTCAGCGAAGAACTGGGCAAAGGACCTCAATCAACAGTTCTCCAAAAAAGAAGTACAAATAGCCAACAAACATATGAAAAAATGTTCAACATCATTAGCCATAAGGGAAATGCGAATCATGAGATGTCAGCTCACCCCCCTCAGAACAGCTATTATTTAAAAGACAAAGAGTAACAAATGCTCACAAAGTTGTGGGAAAAGGGGAACACTTATTCACTGTTGGTGGGAATGTAAATTAGTTCAGCCACTGTGGAAAATAGTATGGAGATTTATTAAAAAAAAACAGAAATAGACTTGCCATATGATCCAGCAATCCTACTACTAGGTTTATGCTCAAAATACATGAGCATGTTGTATCAAAGAGACACCTGCACCAGCATGTTCATTGCAGCACTGTTCACAATAGCCAAAAATTTGGAATCCACCAAGATGTCCATTATCAGATGAATGGATAAAGAATATGTGGTATATATACACAATGGGACATTAATCTGCTACAAGAACCATTCTTATGTTAGAAAACCCCAGAACTCAATATGCTCAAGTCTATTTCATATTTTTATTTCTTTTTGAATCTGGCTATGTAATGTCCTAATTTATTAGAAGTCCTTATTTTATTCCTTTTACTATTTTAAAAATACAGTATTTTTTAAAGATTTATTTGTTTTATTTCAAAGAGTTACAGATAGAGAAGGAGAGAGAGACGGAGAGAGAGATCTTCCATCCGCTGGTTCACGCTCTAATTGGCCCCAACGGCCGGAGCTTCACCAGTTTGAAGATAGAGCCAGGAGCTTACTCCGGGTCTCCCACGTGGGCGCAGAGGCCCAAGCATTTGGGCCATATTCTACTGCTTTCCCATGCCATAACAGTGGAGCAGCAGGGACTTGAACTCGCACCCATATGGGATGCTGGCACTGCAGGCAGTGGCTTTACCTGCTACGCCACAGCCCCGGCCCCACAGTATATGTTTTCTTGTTATTACCATTTATGAACAATTTGTAATACCAAACAGATTGAAACATATCACATGGTGACCTGACACCTCAATATTAAAAAATTAAATGTTGAAGATGAAATATTAGTAATAATATTAGTTCTTTCAATAATTTATCATGTATTTTAAAACTGTTACATGCATAGTTTAATTGCCATATGCTTTATATATCATATATAACATATATCATAGCTACTTTACCAATATGAAATATTTTTCTTCTTTAATGCTTTAATGTGAATTATTTTGTTTTATATAAGTGTTTCTGCAGCTAGCTTCTTTATATTTGAATTTGTCTAGTACCTTTATATTATCCTTAATTTCCTTCTTCGCTTTTTTAGACTTGCATAGTATATTTTTTGTTTTTATCTTGAGTTCCATATTGCTAATTTCTTGTCGACATGTTACAATGAAGATATCTACTTGGGAGAGTGATAAACATACATATGTATATTTATCTTTCTTAAACATGCTTTAAATTTTATTACCTTATATGTTTGGTTTTAATTCTTCATTTTTAATGTAGAAGAAAAAAAACCAGAGGTTTTAAAAAGAAGATTGGGTGAAGTGCAATATCTGAAATGCAAATATAATTAACAAGCAAATTAATGTATATCTTACTTATGTACAATATATGACTCCATTATTCTGGATTTTATAAACATTCAGATATGCCACCGATAGATAGATCTATTTTTAAATTTGTTTGAATTTCCAAACTGTTTTCCATAATATTTACAATAGTAGATATTATTTTTATTATTACCTTCACATATTAGACAGAATATGCGGTATTTGTCCTCTGTGTATGGTTTATTTCAGCTAACATAATTATCTCCAGTTCCAAACGTTTTGTCACAAATGTCAAGATTTCGTTCTCTTTTGTGGCACAATAATCCTCCATTGTGTATATATACCACATTTTCTTTATACCTTCATCCTCAGTAGACACATTGCTTCCATATCTTTGCTACCGTGAATAGTTCTGCAATGAAAGTGGGAGTGCAGTTATCTCTTTTGTATGCTGATTTTATCCTGTGGGAATATACCCAAAAGTATGATGTTGGTTCATGTGGTCGATCATTTATTTGGGAGGGAGGAAGCTCCTTATTGTACTCCGTAGTGGTTCCACTAATTTATATTCACAGTAACATTGTTTTATAGGTCCCTTTGGTCCATATCCTCATCAGCATTTTTTTTTTTATCTTTCCAGTACTACCCATGCTAACTAGAATGAGATGATACCTCATTGCAGTTTTGATTTCCATTTTCCTGATGGCAAGTGTTATTAAGTTTTTTTTTTCATATTTTTTGTTCACTTGTATGACTTCTGAGAAGTGTCTGTTATGATTATTTGCCCATTTCCTAGTTGTACTGGTTGTTACTTTGTTTTTGTGGGTCTTTTTTTAGTTCCTTACATATTCTAGATACTAATCCTTTGTCAGATGCATAGTTTGCAAATATTTTCTCCCATTCTATCAGTTGTATGGTCACTCTGCTGATCATTTCCTTTTCTGTGCTAAATAGTTTATAGTTTCTAAGTTTTATATAATCGGGTATTTTTTTTTTTTTTTGCTTTTTTAATCTGTGCTTTTGGGATCTTATCCAAAATGTGGCTGCCTATTCCAGTGTCTTGAAATATTGTCCCTGTTTTTTTTTTTTCAATGGTTTCATAGCTGCTGGTCTTACATTTACATCTTTGTTCCATTTTGGTGATGTCATGTTTTCTTAATCGTTCGTGTTTCATATAATCATGTATTGATGTTTGCACATTTAAAATAGCAGGTATTTCTTCCGGTCTTCATAGACTGGGTGCGTCTATCAATGCCTTTTATTAGTCAACCTATTCATAGATTCTAGGAAAGCCAGCTGGCATGGTCGATGACCAGACTTGCTTGTGGAATCATTGGATTTGATAGTTTTGCACATCAATCTGCAGGTGTGTAAGTCTGATGCTGGATACGTAGGGTGAACCTATCAAAACCTGATACTGCTAGGACTGGATCTGGATTCATTTATTTTTCAGGCTGAAGAATTTCTTTCAGTGTTTCTTTATATGACAGATCAGCTAGCATAAAATTCTCCTGATTTTTGTTTATCTTTATTTCACCTTCATACTGAACACAAGTCTTATCTATGTAGACTATCGGATGGTTGATTTTGCTTTTATAACGAAACAGGTATATTTATATTGGACTACCTGATACAGAAGATAGTGTGGTATGGATGGGTAGTATGAATAACTCAAATTACAAATATCTCTTATTTGAAATAAACAAAAATGTTTACACAGCTCAATGTGTTACTTGGAAATAAACTTATGCTTGACTATATTTCTGAGCAAAAAACAACACTGAATCAAAAACACCCTTCTTTGTTTACATGAATTTAAAGGCAGATATGAAGACACTACTTGGTTTCTTAAAAAAATAAAAATAAAAAACCCTAACCTTCCCTTAAGGCCTCATTATAGAAGTGTGAACAATGTAAATAAATCAACTATTATCAGTTGTCATATCGTATCTATGTAACCTGTGTATTCTGAGATCACACACATATCTGCCAATATTCCTTTGAAAGTTTGCTATATCTCAGTTACATCTGAATTCTTAGTAGACAGGACTGGATAAAAATAATTTGAAAGGAATATTGCATCTTATATGGAAGAAATTATCAGTATTACTTTAAATAACACATTACAGTAGAAAGATACTTCCAGGAAGTTATCCTTTTCACTTTGGTTCATTTTTCATATTTGTGAATTACATAGTTGATTCATTTGCTGATAGTACAATCTTACTACAAAGTATTAAACCATAAGATAACTTCTATTCCTTCAACATCTGAATTTTTCAAGTTTTATACTTTATTATATCCACAGAAGTTCAACAGTTCTTGAATTATAAAAAATACATAAATGGATAAACTGTCTGAAAAATGCAGATGTCTATAACTACAATGATACTAGATGTAAAGGAGACAATGAGGGAAGGAAACAAGTTTATGTGCAGAGAATGTGGTTCAAGTCTTTGGATTTAAAAACAAATTCCCCAGAGATACTGGCTATAATGGAATTTCGAGAAAACCTTCTTTGTCCCTCAGAAAGACCTGAAAAACTCCAATTAAAACTTTTGCAAACTACCATTATAAGATGCTATAAATGATCAAATCAGTCAGAAGGCGAACTATGAATGTATCTTCCATTTAACTATAGTTTGTAGCATAGCTTCTTTAGGTAAATCTAGCTTTTGGTAAATCAGTAAAAACCACGGAAGGGCTGGCACTGTGGCGTAGCAGGTAAAGCTGCCGCCTGCAGTGCTGGCATCCCATATGGGCACCAGTTTGAGTCCCAGCTGCTCCACTTCTGATCCAGCTTTCTGCTGCAGCTTGGGAAAGCAGTAGAGGATGGCCCAAGTGCTTGGGCCCCTGCACCCACATGGGAGTCCCGGAGGAAGCTCCTGGCTCCTGGTTCCTGGCTTTGGATCAGCAAAACTCCAGCCATTGCGGGCAGTTGGGGAGTGAACCAGTAAATGGAAGACCTCTCTCTCTTTCTCTGCCTCTCCTTCTCTCTGTGTGTAACTCTGACTTTCAAATAAATAAATAAATTTTAAAAAACACCAAAATATCAGAAGTGCTTTGAAGTACAGGGGTTAAAAAAAGTACTGAATATATTATCTGTCTAAATCATCAACAGGACTTCATGGCTAAGACAATTTTATAAACAATAAAATGACTTTAGGATAGGTTTCTCTCTCCAACATTAAATGTAGTGGAACAAGATTTACAAGTAGATAGAGTGATAACAGAAAATTAAAAGACAGAGAACACAAAAGAAATCAAGACAATTCTATAGGTTCAACAGTACTTCAAATCCTGTTAACTTTGAAAGCCTAGCGAAATATCAGTCGTGTTTATAAATCACTTGTCATATGACCACTTGTTGAATTCTTTTCATTCCACACACTGAAGTAAGCCTTTAAACATTGTGCATTTCTTTTTCAATCTTGTAGCTAAGTATCTTGTTCCATTCTCTTTTGGTGCAGAGAGATGGGAGCTGCGGGAGCAAAGTCTTGAGTGTGATGTCAGAAATGGTTTTATAGTTTTCACTGATTGTTGTCTGATACTCATTTTCTGCATTATCTATGATTTTAATAAACCACTTGACAGTTTGTAATTCATTCAACATAGTTATGGAGTCTTGTATATCTTTATGACCAACGAACTGAACATTGCCATCTTTGTAATGATGAATCTGAATCTTTAGCACTCCCAACCATTTGGCCTGTAGGTGGTATGATGGTGAATTTCCACTCTGATCTCCAATGATGATTCCAGAAGTTTTTAGGCTGAATCTGGTGCCTTCAATACACGCAATAATAATCTGTTGCCCATCCGTAGTTTGAGCTTACACAGTACAGAAGTCGATGGAATAATGCTATTTCACATAGGCTCTTAAAGCACCATTACAGGATTCTCTGCAAGAATTCAAGCCTCCATCTACTTCCTTTGGCTGTGGATCATAAGTTTCTTTCGATAAGTAATCAGACTTAAGGGGAATTTTGTTTCTTGGATCTAAACATCTGTTATTAACCAAGTCACTGTGCTCTGTCATTAAAACTTGACCTTCATATGCTTCTGTCTTCACAGGCATGAACTGATCCATCTTATACTGGCTTTTTATCACTTTGAAATTTTTCCCCATTACCTTTCGGTCTCCCTTGTTTCTGCTGAGAACTCATCTGTTAATTTTATTGGAGTTACCTTGTACATGTTATATTGCTTTTGTTCTGCTGCTGCTGCTTTCAAAATTTTGTCTTTGCTTTTGAGCTTCAGTATTTTTACTAGGATGGCTCTTTTGGCGGCTACCACGGCATTAGCTAACATGAAGTACATTGACTCTCCTGCATGTGTACATGATTGTTTTTGGTAAATTTGATAGTTTGTTGTCATAATTTCCTTGAGTATTTTTCTCCTCAGTTCTCTCTATCCTATCCCTCTGTAACACATCACACATTTTTGTCCTTGATAGTGATCCACACTTCTCAAATTTTTTATTCCTTTTTCTCTCCATTTTTTAGCCTGCAAAAATCTTTACTGGTATGTTCCCATATCTATAACTATACACTACTTTGCTCAGTTTAAAGCTACTGCTGCACTCCTCTGGTGGCATTTCAGTTTTTGTTACCATACTTTTCAATTCCAGGATTTCCACTTGGTTCTTTTTGTCAGATTTTGATATTTTTGTTCACACTCTCTATTTGAGTCAACATTTTTGTCATACTTCATTTCTTTTTATAATTATGCTTTCCATTATTTCTGTGAATATATTACAATGACTATTTTGAAATAATTCTCTATAAAAGCTGATATCCATTCATTCTCATGAGCAGTTTGTGTTGCTTGGTTTTATCTAGTGTATCATTCACACATTACAGCTTCATTGGATGACTCAGTATCTAATTGAAAATCAGCAATTTTTATATAATATAATACAGCAACTCTAGATTCCAGCCCACCCATTCTCAGAATGGCCATTGTTCATTGTAAGTTCATTTTTTAATGAGTGGATGAATTATTTTTAGGTCTATCCACTCAGCACTGCTGAATCTCATATTGTTCTTCAGAAAGGGCAGCTTCTGATGTGCTCACAGTCACCCTGGAATGACATTAGTATAAGCAGAATTTTCTGTCTCTTTCCCTGACACACATGTTAAATTTTATTAACTCCCAGCCCAATGCTCTATTGTTTCGAACAATGATTTGGTGCAAAAATTCCTCTACAATGTAGTCCAAAGTGTGGTTCCTTTGAAGGAATAGTTTCTGATATCTGAGTCTGATCTTTGTTCCAACTCACAGGGTCTCTCCCCAGCCTTTTTCCTACATTTCTCCCCTACAAACTATCTTACTTAACTCCATGATCCTCCACTTGATTGCTTGTCACTACAGTTATTGTTCTTTAGGGGGCATCCTGTTTTCAAATTTGTGCATACTCTATTGAAACTAAATTCCTTTTCTGAAACATTAGCATCTATCCATTTCATGCTGTGCTTCTCTTTCCAGGCAAAATCTTTGAACCAGGGTACTGGAATGGAGGGTGTGGCCACAGCAAACTCAGCTCAGAGTGAGATTCCAACTTTAGGAACTGAGTGGTCCATGAAGGGAAGCAGAAGCATGCAGTCCTCTCAGTTTACCACTCTTGGCATAGATTCACTGTCTCATGGTCTCATCAACCAGGCTGAAGGCCATCAGGCCCCAGCAGCCTTAGTGTAACATCAAGAAGGCAGAGTTAGCGTTCCATATGTAGGGGTTGGGGTGAAAGAAAAGAATCCCCATCGCTCAACTGTATTTGCCCAAGACCTAGCCTCAACAATGGGTAACCAGACACAACATGAGCAATACTGAAGTCCTGAACCTCCTGGGATGAAAGCCCTTAGGACATGTGCTAGGGAACAGGGAGTCCTGTTATTCTGGGTTATGGCATTTTGGAGTGAAGTTTCTGCCTTACTGATTTGGGCAGCAGAAGTGAGGGGGTAGTTTTGGCTGAAACACCAGAGACTCACTCATTTAATACTGGATTTTTATTGATTTTTTTGAGTGGATGTTTCTCTTTCATAATTTTTAAACAACAATAAAGTTGCTGTATCCACATCAGTTTTCAGGTCTGACATAAGTGATTTGAAAGCTTGTCACATTCTGACATCTTTAGTCTAGGTAAAATTTCCTCTCCGAGTGTGGTTGTTTGTGATATGGCCTGCTTGTTCCTCATTATTCAAAAACCAACATGTCGTGCAGCTGCTGACCATGATAAGGCTGAATGGTCAATGTCAGAGTCATGTAAATAAGCTTCTCTCTTTGTCTAAATTTGCTATAAATTGGCTTACCCAGGATGCCTAATGGAACGCCTCTAAGGGATAATGCTAATGGACTTTAATGAAGGCATAATCTCACAGTGCCCCTGCCCCCACCATCACCTTTCCTTCCTCCTTCCACTTGCCTTGTAGAGTTACCTGTCTCTTTCAGATTTCCCATTGGCCCATCAGAAGCAATCCTAACCTTTCTGGGTTCTATAAGTAATATATTTCTGCTGTTATATGAATTTTAATTTCACCTCTTAATTGAGTCGCATCTGACTGGTACACCTGAAATCCAATTTTCCCATGGCCTCAGATTTCCGTAGACACTAGCTATCTTGATTTATGGTCACTCTCAAGAAGCACCTCAAGCCAAAGTTAAGAAGAATCCATAACATTAGCAATCACCATGCTACGATCTGAATGTCCCCTCCAAAACTCATGTTCGAATTAATTGCCACTGTAACCTTGTTAAGAGTTGAGACTTTGGGAAGTAATTAGGTCATGGAGCACCACCCTCAGGAATGTATTAAAGCTGTTATCATGGGATGAGTTAGGCATAAAAGGGATAGTTTGGTCCTCCATTCCTTTCCCTCTTGTGAACTCTGTCAACAAGTGTTGCCTTTCACAATGCTATGATGAGGCAAGAGGGCCTTCAACAGATGCAGTCTTCCTAGCCTCCAGAATGATAAGCCAAATGAACTTCTTTTTATAATTTTTTCAGTCTAGGATATTCTGCTATAATAGCAGAAAATAGACCAAGGCACACAGCATGTTGCATTTGCTGTTTGATCTTAAAACCATTTCCAGGTGTTTGAATGTTCATTGTTGTTATTGCTACTAAACCAGGTCCATGTAATATCAGGACAACAAATCTTCTCAGGTTGACACGCTGAAAGCAGTCCACCAGTTTTATGTTTCAATTTTTTTTTGTCATCGGTGAAAGCTGCCAGACCAATGCTAAGTATTAGTGATTAAAGTTTCATTTTACTTATGAATAAAATGGTAATGATTGCAATGTTTTGCTTTTTTATTTGATAGCCACTCCTGAAATAACTGGACATTCTTTATTATAAAATAAGTATCCTCCCTTCCTTACCTTATCAAAATTTTCCTTAAAAAACTGAAAATGGATTTGTCATATGATCCAGCAATCCCACTACTGTGTATATACCCAAAAGAC
Source organism: Oryctolagus cuniculus (assembly GCF_964237555.1). NCBI lineage: Eukaryota > Metazoa > Chordata > Mammalia > Lagomorpha > Leporidae > Oryctolagus > Oryctolagus cuniculus. The sequence goes on from NC_091453.1 coordinate 64,070,089, forward strand.
TTGAACACAATGAATCAAAGATATACTTGCACCCCATAATTATAGCAGCACTGTTCACAGTAGCCAAATCTTGGAATCAATAAAGAAAATGTGGTATATATATATACAAAATATGTATTATGTATATATATATACACAAAGGAATATAATTCAGCTTTTAAAAAATGAAGTTCTACTATTTACAGCAAAATGGACACAACTCGAGGACATCATATTAAGTGAAATAAGTTAGACCCAGAATAAAAGTACTGCATAGCCTGCCTTATATGTGGAGGCTAAAATTTAAAAAATAACACAAATAGAAAAGAAAGAGAGAGAAAGGTTTGTGTATATCAGTATGCTGCCAATATAGTTTTGTGAACATTTTCCAAAGCAATGGTTAAGAATGTTATACTACTGTAGTTTAAATGATCTATGATTACTTTAAAGTGTACTATATATGGGTGAAATGGCCATTTTCCATTCAAATGCTCTGTGTAGCCATCACCTGTATCCCCACTATATCAGGGTTTTTTTTTGCTTTTTACTTGTTAAACTTATTCAGTGAAGTATTAGGCCTTTTTACTGTAAAAGAAGTTAAAATACATTATCTCACAAACTAAAAAGAGAGAGAGAGAAAGGGAGTAGGAAGAAGTGTGAGAGGGAGAGAGGGTGATGGATAGAGGGAGGATGGACAGGAATATCATTATGTTCTTTTTTTCTTTTTTTATTATAAACACTTTTATGTAGTAAATATAATTTTCCAAAGTACAGTTTATGGATTACAAAGGCTTTTCCCCCCATAACTTCCCTCCCACCTGCAACCCTCCCATCTCCCGCTTCCTCTCCCATTCCATTCACATCAAGATTCATTTTCAACTATCTTTATATACAGAAGATCGATTTAGTATATATTAAGTAAAGATTTCATCAGTTTGCACCACACAGAACATAAAGTGTAAAATACTGTTTCAGTACTAGTTATAGCATTAACTCACAATGGACAACACATTAAGGACAGAGATCCTACATGAGGACTAAGTACACAGTGACTCCTGTTGTTGACTTAACAATTTGACACTCTTGTTTATGGTGTCAGTAATCTCCCTAGGCTCTAGTCATGAGTTGCCGAGGTTATGGAAGCCTTTTGAGTTCACTGATTTCGATCTTATTCAGACAGGGTCATAGCCAAAGTGGAAGTTCTCTCCTCCCTTCAGAGAAAGGTACCTCCTCCTTTTATGGTCCGTTCTTTCTACTGGGATCTCACTTGCAGAGATCTTTCATTTAGGTCATTTAGGTTGTTTTTTTTTTTTTTTTTTTTTTTTTTTTTTTTTTTTTTTTTTTTCCCCCCAGAGTGTCTTGGTTTTCCATGCCTAAAATACTCTCATGGGCTCTTCAGCCAGATCTGAATGCCTTAAGGGCTGATTCTGAGGCCAGAGTGCTGTTTAGGACATCTGCCATTCTATGCGTCTGCTGTGTATCCCACTTCCCATGTTGGATCATTCTCTCCCTTTTTTATTCTGTCAGTTAGTATTAGCAGACACTAGTCTTGTTTGTGTGATCCCTTTGACTCTTAGACCTATCTACAAAGTACACTAAATCTGTTTAAAAAATGAAAATGAAAATAAAAAAACCATTGAAGAGGCTGGCACTGTTGTGTAGCAGGTAAAGCCACCGCCTGCAGTGCCAGCATCTCATGTGGGCGCTGGCTCTAGTCCTGGCTGTTCCACTTCTGATCCAGCTTTCTGCTATGGCTGGAAAAGCAGTGGAAGATAGCCCAAGTCCTTGGGCCCCTGCACCCGTGTGAGAGCTCCTGGCTCCTGACTTCAGATCGGCTCAGCTATGGCTATTGAGCCATCTGGGGAGTGAACCAGCAAATGGAAGACTTTCTCCCTCTCTCTCTCCCTCTCTCTCTCTCTCCCTCTCTCCCTCTCTCCCTGTAACTCTGCCTTTCAAATAAATAAATATTTTTTTTAAAAATTGAAGATAAACCTTATCAAATAGGTTTTTAATTTATCAGCATGATCACATATTTTTCTTATGAGGCATTGATTTACTGATTTGTTATTATATTTCCCAATGTTTTTCCATTTCCCCTATGATCCTGGGCTATATTTGCTTAATATTTAACTGTACTACATCTTTAACACTTTATTAAGGAGATTATATATCTATATTTTTAAGTGAGACTGCTCCATTTGTGGTGTGGGTATGTGAATTCTCTTGGTAAAATTTCAGAATTCTGGGGGTTCTACTAGGCAAATCCATTTGTTATTCTTATTTATTCCCCTTCATAATGTACATGGAGAATTATTCTCTCCCATTTTATCTGTTACTATTCCTCTCTTTTTTTCTCTTACCCATTAAGTTTGTTAAAATATCTCATTTGATGATGTTCCTTCTCTTCTATAAATCTTTTGCAGTTTAATATCCTACTATTTCATCACTTTTATTGTCATGACATGTCAAGAGACATGATGAATGTGTATTGATAATCCAACATACTGAGAAGGTTTCCTTTCTAATTTTCCTTTTTGATTTACATTTCTTTTTTCTTTCTTTTTATTACATGTAAAGCATATTTTCTATTTCTATTGTTATTGGTCATATTTAATATAAATATATTTTCAATTTTCTATATTGAGAAATTATCTATTGAATTAAAAATACTTGCTACCTTGCAGGTCACATTGTAGTTACATTTCATTTATTATTTTCAATTTTAAATGTTAAAATTAATTATACACTCATTTAAACTATTAAAAATGGCATTCCTATTTAAATATTTTCATTTTTCCCTCTTTAATTATAATAATTAACCAATTTCTGCAGCAATTTGCTCATTTTTAGTTCACTATTTTATCTTATCTCTTCTATTGATGTGTTTCCAAGAAGGCTTTCTAGATCTTTCTATAAATTGGAGTAACTTCTCTTTTGAAATTACATGTCATGGATTATAATTTGGCATAATATTTTGTTATCAAAAACATTTTGCTTTAAAAATCTTAAATGTCATTCCATTACCTTCCAGAATTGTGTGAAAATTTCTGAAGCCAATTGAGACATGAGAGAGAGAGATGAAAAGAGATTGTCCACCTCCTGGTTCACTCCTCAAATATACACAAGAGCCAGGGCAAAACCAGGCTGAATTCAGGAGTCTCGCAATCAATTCAGGTCTCCAACATGAGTGGCAGGATCCCAACAACTTGAGCCATCATCTTTTACCGACCAATGTGTACGTTAGCAGGAAGCTAGACCAAAGTGCGAGAGCCGAGATTCAAACTAGGCCCTCCACTATGGGATATGGGCATCTCAAGTAACAACTTACCCAATGAGCTAAATGTCCACCCTGACTTCCTTTCTGTTATTGTTTGTATTATTCATTTTTATTTTCAACTTATGTTTTATTTTGTCACTTTATCTTTTCAATCTTTGTTTCACGGTTATCAAACTTTCTTGATTTTATTGAGAGTACAAAGGAGGACTTGCCTAAAATCAATTCCTGTCTACTGCACCAAATTTATATTTTTCTAGAAATGATAATGGAATAGGGATAGATCCCTGAAAAGTGAAAGTTTCTTCAAAGTCAGATATTTGCTTCCCATAAAGTATGAAAATTTTGATCCTGCTGTTTCTCATATTTTATGTTGAAGAACTGTTTACAACTTTAGTGATACTCAATAGCACAAGAGAAACACCTTCTCCTCATAGTTTAATCACTGAGTGATGAAATCTGCCCCATGGAATAGGCCTTTTTTGGATCAACCACTTCTCCAGTGCATTCACTAGATACTACAGAGAAAAGCTCTGAAATTTTAAGGGAAAGAGGGACTTGAAGATCCTTTACCACACCCTTAAATTTGTGGTTGTTACTAGAGGCTCCCAGAACAGTGGCTTTTAATTGTTGCCAATCCTTAGTGTGTATGCGGACTCAGAGTAGTGTATTTTTCATGCATCGCCTATATCTTCAGATAACTCTTGGTATATTCACTTCATTTAGTTGAATTTTGTGAAAACTAAAGGTCACTCAAGATTGAACATCACACAAGCAGATTGGATTCATTTTAAATTCATGATCATAGCCTTCAAACTTCCATTTAATGAGGCCAACATATTCATTTCACATCCTTATTAAGCATGTTTTCTCACTAATATAGAGAGTTATTTAAAAATTTGTTGTCATCAAATGTCTAATAGTTCCACTTGTTCTTCAGTCTCAGTTAAGGGGCTTAATTAAAAACATAGAAGACTTTGGATTTTTTTTTTATTTCTGCAACATCAAATGTAAATTTTTACATCAAAATCAATCTTTTCCTTCATGCCACTCCACTACTTACTAGTTGTCCTACGGTCATCAGTTGATGGACATCTGGGTTTATTACATATATTAGCTATTGTGAATTGAATTGCTATAAACGTAAGGGTACAGATAACATTCTTTTTTATTTTTTATTTATTTATTTATTTTTGACAGGCAGAGTGGACAGTGAGAGAGAGAGACAGAGAGAAAGGTCTTCCTTTGCCGTTGGTTCACCCTCCAATGGCTGCTGCGGCCAGCGCGCTGCAGCCGGCGCACTGCGCTGATCCGATGGCAGGAGCCAGGTGCTTATCCTGGTCTCCCATGGGATGCAGGGCCCAAGGACTTAGGCCATCCTCCACTGCACTCCCTGGCCACAGCAGAGAGCTGGCCTGGAAGAGGGGCAACTGGGACAGAATCTGGAGCCCCGACCGGGACTAGAACCCGGTGTGCCAGCGCCGCAAGATGGAGGATTAGCCTAGTGAGCCGCGGCGCCGGCCAGATAACTTTCATTAGCTGATTCTATTTCCTTTGGGTAAATTCCAAGGAGTGGAATACCTGGGTCATATGGTAGATCTATTTTCAGGTTTCTGAAGAATTGCCACACTGCCTCTCATAATGGCTGTACTAATTTACATTTCCACCAACAGTGGATTGGGGTACATTTTCCCAACATCCTCACCAGCATTTGTTTTCCTTTGATTTATGGATGGTAGTCATTCTAACTAGGGTGAGATGAAACTTCATTGTGATTTTTATTTGTACTTCCCTGATGGCTAGTGATCCTGAGCATCTTTTCATGTGTATGTTGGTAATTTGTATTTCATTCTTTGAAAAATGTCTATTCTTATCTTTAGTCAACTTCTTAACTGGATTGTTTTGTTGTTGCTGAATTTTATGAGCTATTTATATAATCTGGATATTAATTCTTTATCTAATGTATGGGTTGTAAATATTTTCTCTTATTATATCAGTTGCCATTTCACTTTGCTGAGTTTACCTTTTTGTGCAGAAGTTTCTTAGCTTGATGTAATCCCAATTGTCTATTTTTGCTTTTATTGCCTGTGCTTCTAGAGTCTTATCCAAGAAGTCTTTACCTAGACTTATGTATTGCAGTGTTTCCTCTATGTTTTTTCTAGCAGTCTGATCGCTTCTAGTCTTAAGTATAGATTCATTGTGAGTTGACTATTGTATAGGGTGTAAGGTGAGAGTCTTGTTGCATACTTTTGCATGTGGAGATCTAATTTTCCAAACACTATTTATTGAAGATACTGTCCTTTCTCCAGGAGGTGGTTTGCACTTGTTTGTTAAAGATCAGTTCACTGTAGATGTGTGATTTTAATTTCTGGGGTTTCTAATATGTTCCATTGATCCACATGCATATTTTTGTACCAGTACTAGAATGCTTTGATTATAATTGCGCTGTAGAATGTCTTGAAATCAGATATTGTTATGCCTCTTGCTTTGCTTTTATTTTTTAAGATTGCTTTAGCTATGTTGGATCTCTTGTGTTGTCATATGAATTTTAGCTTTATTTTTTCTGGCACTGGGAAGAATGTCATCAGTATTTTGATTGTTATCACATTGAATCTGTAAATTGCTTTGGGTAGTGTGGACATTTTGATTGTATTAATTCTTCCAAACCACAACATGGAAGATTTTCACAATTTTTGTTACTTTCTTCTGTTTCTTTCCTTAATGCTTTGTAATTTTCATTGTAGAGATCTTTCACATCCTTGGTTAAATTTATCCCAAGGTATTTAAAGTTTTTGTAGCTATTGTGAATGGGACTTATTTTAAAAGTTCTTTCTCAGCCATGGTATTGTCTGTGTATACATAGGCTATTGATTTTTATGTGCTGATTTTATATCTTACAACTTTATCAAACTCTTTTCTGAGATCCAATAGTCTCTTAGTGAAGTCTTTTGATTCTCCTATATATAGAATTATGTCATCTGAAAACAGGGATAATTTGATTTGTATTTTGTTATTTTGTGGTTACAACACAATGTGGTTGTGGTTACAACAAAATGGGACTTTGCTGAAAAAGAGACATGTGTAACTGACCAGGACACAATATGCAGAATGGAATCATGACTAGTCAAGCCCTTCCTATGATAAGTAATCCATGTATCTGATGTGAGTGAGCATAAATCATTTTTATATGAGCTACTGAATTTGTTTCTAGGGTTTATTGTTTTGAAGAAAGCATTCTATTGGAAAAGTTAATGTTTGTAAATGGTAATTGGGGATGAAGTGCTATTATAATGTCTTAAGATACGTGACATTGTTTTTAGGGTCTAGAAGTGAAACATGAAGAAGATGTCATAGGGCGGTATGAAAAAAAGAAAAAAAAGAACTTGAAAAATGAGAAAATTTTTACATTTGTAAAACATTTGATTAAATGTTAAAATGTATGCATGTTCATCTGTGTTTCCACATATGACAGAACTTCTTTCTACTGAATGAATTATATTCTATCATATGTAAATACCACACTGCTTTATTCATCATTTGATGCGCATTTATGTTGTTTCCATATCCTGGCTATTGTGAATAAACTTCAATGAACATGAGAACACAGATATGTCTTCAAGCTCCTACTTTCATTTCTAGATAAATATGTAGAGGTAATTTTTTGCTAATGATCATCCTTACAAATATGAGGGGACATCATTGTGGGTTTGGATTGCATTTCCCTGATGACTAGTGATATTAAGCACACTTTGATTTGGCCATTTAAATATCCTCGTTGAAGAAATGTATATTCAGGTGTCAATGCCATTTCATTGGATTATGTGGCTTTTTGATATTGAATTGTAAGAATCCCTTAGATGTTTTGGATATAAACTTCTTATCACATTCATGGTGTGAAACTATTTCTCCCTTCCCCATCCTCTCAATTTTGTAGGTTGGCTTATGTCAATCATTTTAAATGTATTAAATTTTTTTTGTTGCCTAACATATGGTTTATATAGGAGAATGTTCCACATGCACTTGAGAAAAATGTATATGCTTTTTTTAAAACAAAAGATTTATTTATTTATTTTAAAGGCAGAGTTACAGAGAGGGAACAGCAGAGGCAGAGAGAGAGAGAGGGAAGTCTCCCATCCGTCCATTCACTCCCCAAATGCCTGCAATGGCCAGGTCTGGGCCATACTGAAAACAGGAGCCAGTAACTTCATCTGGGTCTTCTACATGGGTGCAGGACACAAGCATTTGGGCCAACTTATGCTTTTCCAAGTACATTAACAGGGCGATGTATCTAATTAGAATTTTCCGTATCTGTCTGATAGGCCAAATTAATTAATAGTGTTGCTGAAGTCTTAAATTTTCTATTGATCATCTCACTATTTGTTCTGATTGAAAGTAGGATAACGAAATTGTATTACAATTGCAAAACTTTCTGTTTCTTCCCTTAATTCCACTAATGTTTGCTTCAAAAATTTTGGAGTTCTGCTTAAATAGCAGATGTATGTTTATAATTGTTTTACCTTCTTGATGGATTAAACTTTTTATTCCTATATGATGTCTTTCCTCATCTCTTTTAAACTTTTTTTATTCAAGGTCCATTTTGTATGATAATAATATAGCCACTCCAATTCTTTCTTGGTTTATATGAAATATTGTGTTCAATATTTTTCTTTCAACCACACTGTGCCTTTTTAATTTAAATGAGCTTCCTGTAAACAGCATCTAGCTGGATCACAATTTTTGTTCATTCTTCCTATCTACCTTTTAATGAGAGAGCATAATTCATTTATATTTAAATTAATCACAGATAAGGGAAAAAATGCAAGTGCAATTTCTGTTTCTTTACTAGATGTCTTAGTTTTCTTTTCCAAAATTCTTACATTGCTCTTTTTTTCTGTATTTAGTTGATATTTTTGAAGTGTACCATTTTGTTTTTTGATTCTTGCCTTTTAAAAGCATTGATAGAAAATGATTAATGTACAAGAGAATTCCAATGCATTGACTACATTATGATTAACCCAAAATGTCTTCAGAAACAATGGAGGTGAGGAGGTTGTGGGATAACATTTTCACAGAGAAAAAATATTGTTAACTAAGATCTTACATTCAAATTATTTTTGCAAGAATTTAGGACAAAAAAGTAACTATCCTCAGTAAACAAAAATTTGAGATTTTTTTTATTTAAAAGATTTATTTATTTGAAAATCAGAGTTACAGAGAGAGAGTAAGGAGACACACACACAGAGAGAGAGAGAGAGAGAGAGAGAGAGAGAATGAGAGATCTTCCATCCACTCTTTCATTCCCCAACTGGCTGCAATGGCTGGAGCTAAGTCAATCTGAAGCCAGGAGTCACTAGCTTCTTCCAGGTCTCCCATTTGGGTGTAGGGGCTCGAGTACTTGGGCTGTCTTCCACTGCTTTCCCAGGCACATTATCAGGGAGGTGAATCTGAAGTGGAGCTGCTATGACTTGAACCGGTGCCCCAATGGGATACTGGCATCAGAGGCGGTGGCTTAACTCATTGTACTGCAGCACCAGCCCTGAGATAATTCCTTACTAATAAACCTGCCTTAAAAATCATGCTAAAGAAGTTCATTAGACTGAAAGCATGTGACCCCCAATTCATGTTTACACCAAAATGCCAAAAGCATTGATGAAGGTAATTATATAGTTAATGATAAAAGACAGTCTGATCTCACAATGCTTCCTCATTTATCTATTAAATGATTTAAAAAGGAATTGCGTTTGTATATTATATATATATATATATCTAAGATTTAATTTTGGAGATCGTAGCATATTTAAATACAATATACTTGGCAATGATAGCACAATTGTGATGGGTGTGAATAGAGCTGTATATAGACAAGATGTTACATTAGATGATGTATTATGTATATTTCATAATGTATATTTTAGTATATTAGTAGCAATAATGACACAAAATGGAGATGAATGAATCTAAATATACAGAAACAGTATCTATCTCACTAGAAATGTTAGTATAAATTTGGTGCATATTTTTATATATTAAGATATATTTTGTAAACCCTAGAACAACCACGAAGAGCAAAGTTCCAAAAATATAATGAAACAATCATTAAAGTAATTAAAATGTAGAAACTAACACAAAGGTAAACTTTAAAGAAAGAACAGAAAGACATAAACCATATGAAATATATGGAACCAAAAAGTAAACTGGAAAGCTGTAAACTCAACTTTAGCAACACATTTGATAATCAGATTATATGTATGTATTAGTCAACTCAGTGTGCTATAACTACATAGCACAGACTGAGTAACTTAAACAACATGAATTTATTTCTCACATTTCTGAAAACCGAAATTGTAAAATCAAGGTGCCAGTTGATTTTATTCCTCTTTTAAGGCTCTCTTCCAAGCTATCAGATACCTGTCTTCTCACTATATGCTCACATGGCAGAGAGAGAGAGAGAGAGAGAGAGAGAGAGAGAGAATCATCTGCAGAAAGCAGCACTGGTATTTTTATACAAAGAAGGGAGACCAGATGATTCTCTCTCTCTCTCTCTCTCTCTCTCCCTCTCTCTCTCTCTCTGCCATGTGAGCATATAGTTATATATAACATACAATATCCAGGGCTTCATTTTTACTCAGTAGGACAAGTAAAGGAGCAGAAAACTATTCTATCTTCTCTGAGCAAAAGTCCCTTGGTTATTATTTTCATGTTCAATCAGTTGCTAAGTCATGCTAAGAGATTAAAGTTTAAATCTACCCTTTTATTAGATCAAATAACCAACTTTCACTTTCTCAAAATACTTTGTCATGAAATAGTTTCAACTTTTAGGTAAAATCTCATGGAAGACTATATATTATGTAATATTCATATGTGAATCCTTTAAAAATGAAATCATATCAGATTATTGCTGAAAATCCTTGCCATTATATATTATATATTATATATATATTTGGGAGGTAAATTTTCACTATTCTTTCACATGCATAGAAAATCTCTGCTAGATTAAAATTTACAAATTATTTTATTAACCAAAGTCACAATTTTCATAAAATTCTGTGAAAACATTAACAAAATATATTTCATTCAAGTGTTCAGCCACATGACAATAGTAATTTGCTGTTTATAAATAAATACTAATTGTTACATGTTAAGAAAATTAGCACAAAGGCATTAGAGATTTAGAAATCAAAGACTAATTTCCCACTACTTGAAGGTATATCCTCTGACTTCGTAGTATGGATCTTTGTTAAAATGCAGAGAACTTGGGGCCGGTGCTGTGGCATAGCAGGTAAAGCTACCATCTGCAGTGCCAGCACCCCACATGGGTGCCAGTTTGAGTCCCGGCTGCTTCACTTCCGATCTAGCTCTCTGCTATGGCCTGGGAGGGCAGCAGAAGATGACCCAGGTCTTTTGGGCCCCTGCACCCTTGTGGGAAGACCTGGAGGAAGCTCCTGGCTCCTGGCTTCAGATCAGCACAGCGCTGGCCGTTGTGGTTATCTGAGGAATGAACCAGCAGATGGCATACCTCTCTCTCTCTGCCTCTCCTTCTCTCTGTGTTACTCTTCCAAATAAATAAATAAATAAATAAATAAATCTTTAAAAAAATACCACTTCTATCACAGGGGCCACACTCTCATGCTCTCATATATTTATCTAACTCTACTTCCCATAATCCTCACCTCCAAATATGATCAGACGTTGGCGTTGGCGTAAGGATTTCAAATTATGGAGTCCAGTGGACAGAAATATTCAGTCCATAACAATGTGAACTATTCATTACAAGGTAGAAATTCTCATACCAGATAGGAAAAACATCTGACTATCCACAGGATACATACTTTAGATTGAAATATACAAATAGAGCCGGCGCCGTGGCTCACTAGGCTAATCCTCCGCCTTGTGGCACCGGCACACCGGGTTCTAGTCCCGGTCGGGGCTCCGGATTCTGTCCCAGTTGCCCCTCTTCCAGGCCAGCTCTCTGCTGTGGCCAGGGAGTGCAGTGGAGGATGGCCCAAGTGCTTGGGCCCTGCACCCCATGGGAGACCAGGAGAAGTACCTGGCTCCTGCCATCGGATCAGCGCGGTGCGCCGGCTGCAGCACGCCAGCCGCGGCGTCCATTAGAGGGTGAACCAACGGCAAAGGAAGACCTTTCTCTCTGTCTCTCTCTCACTGTCCACTCTGCCTGTCAAAAAAATATACAAATAGAAAGTCAAAGAATGGGAAAAGATATATAATATAAACAGCAACCACAACAAACTGGGATGTACGTACTAATATCAAAAACTTTACTTTAGAACAACGTATAATCAAGATAAAGAGGGAAATTTTATAATGTTGAAATGTTCAGTTTATCAGAAAGATGTAGCAACTATAACCATATATGCATTTAACAAATGAGCATTAAAATACATAAAGCAAAGAATAACAAAATTAAAGGACTAACTATTTTAAAACTAATAATTATATAAATCCTTAATAGTTGATTTTAAATAAAGTGCAATATGAGTAGATATAAAATTTTTAGAAGGCAAGATTTTAACAATACTATAATGCACACAGATTTAACAAGTATCTTTAGAAAACCCTCCAAAATAATAGCAAAGTACACATGCTTCTCAAGCACACATGAAATACTCTCCAGTGTAGAGCACACACCCATCCCATATGTGTGCTGGTTCAAGTCTCATCTGCTCCACTTCCAATCCAGCTCCCTGCTGATGTGCCTGGGAAAGAAGATGAAGATTAACCAAGTGCTTGGACCCTGCACCCAGGAAGCTCCTGGCTCTTGGTTTTGGATCAGCTCTGTTCTGGCTGTTGCAACCATTTGGGGAGTTAACCATTGGAGGGAAGACCTTACTCTTTGTCTTTCCCCCTCTCTGTCTGTAACTCTACCTCTCAAATAAATAAATGAAATCTTTTAAAAAATTCAATCATACAAAATATGCACTCTGATCAAAATGGAAAGAAATTTTAAAATATTAAGAAGCACATTTCATCAATTCATAAATATGTGAAGGTTAAGGAATACATTTTTAAATAGCAAATAGCTTAATGAGGAATCTAAAGGAAATTAGAAAAAGCTTTCATGTGATTCAAAATGAATAAGAAAACACAAAACAAACTGGAATGAAGTTAAAGCATTGCTTACACTGAAATGTATAGTTGTAAATGCCTATAAGTTAAACGTGAAGCTCTCAAATCGGTAACCTAAACTAACCTCCCAATGCTGAAATAGAAAGCAAATTAAGCATATTAAGCATTAGTAGTAAAGACTGGTTAAGGTTAGGGTAGAAATTGAGGAAGTAGAGAATCAAATAACAATAGGGAATATCAGTGAACTCAAAATCCATTTCCTAGAATTGGTCAACAGAATTAATAAATGATAAGAGGAATCAAGAAAAAAATAAGAGAAGACACATTTTACTAAAATCTAGAAAAAAAGTGAAACATTGATCTTAAAGAAATAAAAAAGGATTACAAGGAATTAACATGAAAAACCACATACCAACTAATAGGATAATTTAGAATGGAATAGTTCCTAGAAAGGCACAGATTGCTAAAGCTGGCTAAAGAGAAATAGATAGAAAGTCTGAATAGACTTATAACAATAAATAAATTGAATCAGTATTTTAAAAATTTCTGACAAAGAAAACTAAGGCCCAGATAACAGGGTTGGTAAATTCCAAAATTTATTCTTATTAAATTTGTTAATTTATTTTTATTTTATTTGAAAGAGAGAGAGAGAGAGAGAGAGAGAGAGAAATAGAGAGATATCTTCCATTCGCTGATTCATTCCCTCAATGCCCACAACAGCAGGGCCAGATCAGATGGAAGCCAGGAACCCAGAACTCCATCTGGATCTCCCAAGTGGATGGCAGGGATCCACATACTTGAGTTATCACTGCTGCCTTCCAGGGTGCATATCAGCAGGAAGCTGGATCAGAAATAGAGTAGCCAAAATTCCAACTAGACACTCTGATATGGAATGCAGGCATTCCAAATGGCAGCTTAACCACTGTGCCAAACACCCATATTACATTTTTTGGGGGGTTGCTTCTTTTTTTATTTTTTATTTTTTTAACTTTTATTTAATGAATATAAATTTCCAAAGTACAGCTTATGCATTACAATGGCTTCCCACCCCAATAAATCCCTCCCACCCGCAATCCTCCTCTTTCCCGCTCCCTTTACCGTTCCATTCACATCAAGATTCATTTTCAATTATCTTTATATACAGAAGATCAGTTTAGCATACATTAAGTAAAGATTTCAACAGTTTGCACTCACACCGAAACACAAGGTGTAAAATACTGTTTGAGTACTAGTTATAGCATTAAATCACAATGTACAGCACATTAAGGACAAAGATCCTACATGAGGAGTAAGTGCACAGTGACTCCTGTTGTTGATTTAACAAATTGACACTATTGTTTATGGTATCAGTAATCACCCTAGGCTCTTGTCATGAGTTGCCAAGGCTATGGAAGCCTTTTGAGTCCACTGACTCTGATCATATTTAGACAAGTTCGTAGTCAAAGTGGAAGTTCTCTCCTCCCTTCAGAGAAAGGTACCTCCTTTTTTGATGACCTATACTTTCCACTAGGATCTCACTCACAGATCTTTCATTTAGGTTTGTTTTTTTGTTTTGTTTTTTTGTTTGTTTGTTTGTTTGTTTTTGCCAGAGTGTCTTGGCTTTCCATGCCTGAAATACTCTCATGGGCATTTCAGCTGGATCCGCATGACTTAAGGGCTGATTCTGAGGCCAGAGTGCTGTTTAAGACATCTACCATTCTGTGAGTCTGCTGTGTATCCCACTTCCCATGTTGGATCGCTCTCCCTTTTTTATTCTATCGGTTAGTATTTGCAGACACTAGTATTGTTTATGTGATAACTTTGACTCTTAGTCCTATCATTCTGATCAATTGTGAACAAAAATTGATCACTTGGACTAGTGAGATGGCATTGACACATGCCACCTTGATGGGATTGAATTGGAATCCCCTGGTATGTTTCTAACTCTACCATTTGAGGCAAGTTAGCTTGAGTATGTCCCAAATTGCACATCTCTTCCCTCTCTTATTCCCGCTCTTATATTTAACAGTGATCACTTTTCAGTTAAGTTTCAGCACTTAAGAAGAATTGTGTATTGATTACAGTATTCAACCAAAAGTTTTAAGTAGAACAAACAAACAAAAAAAATACTAAGAGGGATAACGTACTAAGTTGTTCATTCAACAGTCAGGGCAAGGGCTGATCAAGTCACCGTTTCTCATAGTGTTCATTTCACTTTAATGGGTTTCCTTTTTGATGCTCGGTTAGTTGTCACCAATCAGGGAGAACATATGATATTTGTCCTTTTGGGAGTGGCTTAATTCACTCAGCATAATGTTTTCCAAATTCCTCCATCTTGTTGCAAATGACTGGGTTTCATTGTTTTTGACTGCTGTATAGTATTCTATAGAGTATATGTCCCATAATTTCATTATCCAGTCTACTGTTGATGGGCATTAAGGTTGGTTCCAGGTCTTAGCTATTGTGAATTGAGCTGCAATAAACATTAAGGTGCAGACAGCTTTTTTGTTTGCCAATTTTAATTCCCTTTGGGTAAATTCCAAGGAGTGCGATGGCTGGATTGTATGGTAGGGTTATCTTCAGGTTTCTGAGGAATCTCCAAACTGACTTCCATAGTGGCTTGACCAGTTTGCATTCCCACCAACAGTGGGTTAGTGTCCCTTTTTCCCCACATCCTCGCCAGCATCTGTTGTTGGTAGATTTCTGAATGTGAGCCATTCTAACCGGGGTGAGGTGAAACCTCATTGTGGTTTTGATTTGCATTTCCCTGACAGCTAGTGATCTTGAACATTTTTTCATGCGTCTGTTTGCCATTTGGATTTCCTCTATTGAAAAATGTCTATTGAGGTCCTTGGCTCATCTCTTTAGGGGGTTGTTTGTTTTGATGTTGTGGAGTTTCTTGATTTCTTTGTAGATTCTTGTTATCAATCCTTTATCTGTTGCATAGTTTGAAAATATTTTTTCCCATTCTGTCGGTTGCTTCTGCACTTTCCTGACTGTTTCTTTTGCCGTACAGAAACTTCTCAATTTGATGCAATCCAAAATGCTAATTTTGGCTTTGACCGCCTGTGCTTCTGGGGTCTTTTCCAAGACGTCTTTAACAGTACCTATATCTTGCAGGGTTTCTCCAATGCTCTCTAATAATTTGATGGTGTCGGGTCATAGATTTAAGTCTTTAATCCATGTTGAGTGAATTTTTGTGTAAGGTGAAAGGTAGGGGTCTTGTTTCATGATACTGCACGTGGAAATCCAATTGTCCCAGCACCATTTATTGAATAGAATGTCCTTACTCCAGGGATTGGTTTTGGATCCTTGGTCAAATATGAGTTGGCTGTAGATGTTTGGATTGATTTCTGGTGTTTCTATTCTGTTCCTTTGGTCTATCCATCTGTTTCTGTACCAGTACCATGCTGTTTTGATAACAACTGCCCTGTAGTATGTCCGGAAACCTGGCATTGTGATGCCTCCGGCTTTGTTTTTGTTGTACAAGATTGCTTTAGCTATTCGAGGTCTCCTGTGCCTCCAAATGAATTTCAGCATCAATTTTTCCAGATCTGAGAAGAAGGTCTTTGGTATCTTGATTGCTATTGTATTGAATCTATAAATTGCTTTTGAAGAATGGACATTTTGATGATATTGATTCTTCCAATCTGTGAGCATGGAAGATTTTTCCATTTTTTTGGTGTCCTCTTCTATTTCTTTCTTTAAGGTTTTGTAATTTTCATCGTAGAGATCTTTAACGTCCTTGGTTAAGTTTATTCCAAGGTATTTGATTGTTTTTGTAGCTATTGTGAATGGGATTGATCTTAGAAGTTCTTTATCAGCTGTAGCATTGCCTGTGAATACAAAGGCTGTGGATTTTTATGCATTGATTTTATATCCTGCTACTTTGCCAAACTCTTCTATGATTTCCAATAGTCTCTTAGTAGAGTTCTTTGGGTCCCCTAAATAAAGAATCATATCATCTGCAAAGAGGGATAATTTGAGTTCTTCCTTCCTTATTTGTATCCCTTTAATTTCTTTTTCTTGCCTAATAGCTCTGGCTAAAACTTCCAGAACTGTATTGAATAGCATTGGTGAGAGTGGGCATCCCTGTCTGGTACCAGACCTCAGTGGAAATGCTTCCAACTTTTTTCCATTCAATATGAGGTTGGCCGTGGGTTTTTCATAAATTTCTTTGATTGTATTGAGGAATGTTCCTTCCATACCCAGTTTGCTTAGAGTGTTTGTTATGAAAGGGTGTTGTATTTTATCAAATGCTTTCTCTGCGTCTATTGAGATAATCATATGGTTTTTCATCTACAGTCTGTTAATGTGGTGTATCACATTGATTGTTTTGCGAACAGGAACCATCCCTGCATACCAGGGATAAATCCCACTTGGTCTGGGTGAATGATCTTTGTGATGTGTTGTTGCATTCTATTGGCGAGAATTTTATTGAGGATTTTTGCATCTATGTTCATCATGGATATTGGTCTATAATTCTCTTTCAATGCTGCATCTTTTTCTGGCTTCATAGAACGAATTTGGGAGGATTCCCTCTGTTTCGATTGTTCTGAATAGTTTGAGAAGAATTGGAGTCAGTTCTTCTTTAAATGTCTGGTAGAATTCAGCAGTGAATCCATCTGGTCCTGGGCTTTTCTTTGTTGGGAGGGCCTTTATTACTGTTTCAATTTCTGTCTCAGTTATGGGTATGTTTAGGTTTTCTATGTCTTCATGGTTCAATTTAGGTAGGTTGCATGTGTCCAGGAAACTATCCATTTCTGATAGGTTTCCCCATTTGCTGGCATACAGTCCCTTGTAGTAATTTCTGATGATTCTTTTTATTTCTGTGGTGTCTGTTGTTACGTTTCCTTTCTCATCTCTGATTTTATTGATTTGGGTCTTTTCTCTTCTTTTTTTAGTTAGTTGCACCAATGGGGTGTCAATTTTGTTTATTTTTTCAAAAAACCATCTCCTCGTTTGCCTGATTTTTTGTAATTTTTTCTTTTTTGGATTCAATCCTGTTGATTTCTTCTTTGATTTTAATTATTTCTCTTCTCCTACTAGATTTGGGTCTGGTTTGCTGCAGATTTTCTAGATCCTTGAGATGCATTGAAAGCTCATCTATTTGGTGCCTTTCCAATTTCTTGATGTAGGCACCTACTGATATAAACTTTCCTCTTAACACTGCTTTTGCTGTGTCCCATAAGTTTTGGTATGTTGTGCTGTTATCCTCATTTACTTCCAGAAAGTTTTTGATTTCTCTTTTGATTTCTTCTATGACCCATTGTTCATTCAGGAGCATGTTGTTCAATCTCCATGTGTTTGCGTATGCTCTAGGGATTCCTGAATAGCTAATTTCCAACTTCATTCCTTTATGGTCTGAGAAGCTGCACGGTATGATTCTAATTCTTTTGAATTTGCTGAGACCTGCTTTATGGCCTAGAATGTGGTCAATCCTAGAGAAGGTTCCATGCACTGCTGAGAAGAATGTAAATGCTTTCTGTGTAGGATGAAAAGTTCTGTAGATATCTGTTAGATCCATTTGGGCTATAATGTCATTTAAATCTACTGTCTCCTTGTTGAACTTCTGTCCTGTTTATCTGTCTATTTCTGAGAGTTGAGTATTGAAGTCCCCCAGTACTATTGTATTGGGGTCTAAGTCTCCCTTTACGTCCCTTAACAAATCTTTTAAATAAACCGGTGCCCTGTAATTAGGTGCATACACATTGATAATCGTTATATCTTCCTGTTGAATTGATCCCTTAATCATTATATAGTGTCCCTCTTTGTCTCTCTTAACAGTTTTTGTGGTAAAGTTTATGTTGTCCGATATTAAAATGGCTACACCCGCTCTTTTTTCATTTCTGTTGGCATGGTATATCTTTTTCCAGCCTTTCACTTTCAGTCTGTATGCATCTTTGTTGGAAAGATGTGTTTCTTGTAAGCAGCAAATAGATGGGTTTTGTTCCTTAAGCCAATCAGCCAATCGGTGTCTTTTAACTGGACAGTTCAGGCCATTACGTTCAATGTGACTATTGATAAGTAGTAACTTTGCCCTGCCATTTGCCAAAGATATTTTCTAATATATGTTTTGAACTTCCTGTGATCTTTTGCTGTGAGGTTTCCTTTGTTTACCTTCTTTCATATTGATGACTGTGTTTCTGTGTTTCTGTGTGTAACACATCTTTAAGCATCTTTTGTAGGGCTGGACAAGTGGTGACAAATTCTTTCAATTTCTGTTTGCTGTGAAAGGTCTTTATTTCACCTTCATTTACAAATGAGAGCTTTGCAGGATATAATATTCTGGGCTGGCAGTTTTTCTCTCTTAGTACCTGGGCTATATCTCGCCATTCCCTCCTAGCTTGTAGTGTTTTTGATGAGAAGTCAGCTGTGAGTCTAATTGGAGATCCTCTGAGAGTATTCTGACGTTTCTCTCATGCACACTTTAGGATCTTTTCTTTATGTTTCACTGTGGAGAGTTTAATTACAACGTATCGTGGTGAGGATCTCTTTTGGTCGTGTTTATTAGGGGTTCTATGAGCTTCCTGTTCTAGGATGTCTCTGTCCTTCTCCAAACCTGGGAAATTTTCTGCTAGTATCTCACTAAAAAGGCCTTCTAATGCTTTCTCCCTCTCCATGCCTTCAGGAACTCCTAGAACCCGAATGTTGGGTTTTTAAATAGTATCCTGAAGATTCCCGACAATATTTTTTTTATTTCTAATTTCCCCTTCTTTTCTTTGGTTTGACTGTATATTTTCCTGTTCTCTGTCTTCTAAGTCCGATCTTCTCTCTTCTGCTTCACCCATTCTGTTTTTAAGGCTCTCTAATGTGTTTGTCATTTGATGTATTGAATTCTCCATTTCATTATGATTTCTCGTCACTATCACAGTTTCCTGTTCTACTAGTTGTTTCATTTCATTTTGATTCCTCCTTAATATTTCATTTTCACGAGAGAGATTTTCTATCTTGTCCATTAAGGATTTCTGTAGTTCAAGAATTTGTTTTTGAGAACTTCTTAATGTTCTTATCAATTTTTTTGATATTCACTTCTTGCATTTCTTCTATCTCATCATCTTCATAATCTTGAATTGGGGTGTCTTTTTCATTTGGGGGCATCATTGTGTCTTCCTTGTTCTTGTTACCTCGGTTTCTGTGTTTATTGTTTGGCATATTGGAGATATTCTTTGGTTTCTTCACTGTGGTGTTTTTTCTCGTTATACTGTGACTCTAGATTAAGTGGACTGTTTGCTTTTGATGGATCCTTAGAGGCTGTGATGGGTGTGGCCAGAGAGCTCTGTTTGGTTCTTCAGGGTTGAGGGTGTGCCAAAGGTGACTCACCCAGATTGTTCTCTTGCTCGTTCACTCTCTCTCTCTCTCTCTCTTCCTTTTTTTTTTTTTTTTTTTGACTCAGTTGGGAAGTAATTCCACACAGCTGAGTGGAATTGAGGGTAGTTGATGTATGAAATCTGGCCCCTGTGGGTATTTGTCTGCTTACCGTGGGACCACACAAAGAGTTTGTGCAGCCCTCAGTGTGGGATCAAATTTCTCTGCAGTCGCTCACTGGGTTGCCAAGGTTACCGAGTTTGTGTACTTGGTGAGTTTTCTCGCCTCCCCCTCAGATTTTCACAGTCTCAGTTCATTAGCCCCACACTTTCACTAGGTCTTAACCTCCTGTTATTTCTCCCCACCAGAGTCAGGATTTGCAGCTTGGCTAATTGCGTGAGCCGCTTTGCATACGTAAAATGGCGCCTGCTCTTTGTCTTGCTCGGCTTTCTAAGGTGAGTGGAGAGAGAGGCTAATGTCCATGCCAGTTCCCCTTATTTATTCATTTTTTTTCTCTCCTCCAGGCAGCCTGGTGAACTTTCCCCAGTGGGGCTTCAGGCCTCGTTCCCTCTAGGCTCTTTCTGCCTTTCCCCGCCAATGTCTCGGGTTACCGGGGTTTTTGTCTCACCTCCCCTTCCAGCGCTGGCACGCAGACTCTGCAGCTCGGCTTCTGGGGCTCTCCTTCTGCAGCTCGGGTCCCGCGGCTTGGCTTCCATGTGGTGGGCAACCTTGCTCTCCCCGTAGGTCCTCCATGTAACATCCACTAGATCTGGAAGAGTTTCCTCTGCAATTTTTTCCTCAACTTTTTCCTGAGGCTACTGTAACTCCACTTTTATTAAATTATCTTTCCCAGACTATCGGTGCATGCTCTCACTATTCTGCCATCTTGGCTCCGCCCACCCACATCACATTTAAAGAAGCATTAATAGCAATTCTCTACAAATAATTCCCTAAGAAGACAAAAGATCATTTCCATTTCAGGAAGGGGACATTTCTCTTTTCATTCTATGAAGCCAGTGTTTTCACAGAACAAAAGCATCACAAGAAAATAAATTTACAAATTAGTAACTTTTTATGAATATGTATGCAAATACAAGAGTACTTGAAGACGTATGTGGAAAATGGAATTAAAATATAATTTTTGTTGTAAAAAGCTTCGAGGGCCCAGCGCTGTGGCTCAGCAGGTTAACGCCCTGGCCTGAAGTGCTGGCATCCCATATGGGTTCTGGTTCTAATCCCTGCTGCTCCTCTTTCTATCCAGCTCTATGGCCTGGGAAAACAGTGGAAGATGGCCCAAGTCCTTGGGCCTCCGCACCCACATGGGAGACCCGGAAGAAGCTCCTGGCTCCTGGCTTCAGATTGGCGCAGCTCCAGCCATTGCAGCCATCTGGAGAGTGAACCATCGGATGGAAGACCTCTTTAGCTGTCTGCCTCTCCTCTCTCTGTTTAACTCTGACTTTCAAATAAATAAATAAATCTTTAAAAAAAAGCTTTGAAATCCCTGCATAATTTTTTATAATGCCTTTTTTCCCTGGACATTTCAAATACTCCTTGTAAGCTTGATTTTCAAAATAAACTTAACTTTAGTCTCCATTTTCCATGGACTTCTTAAAGTTCCTTGCACTCTCAATACAATAGAAATAAAGCAAACACAGCAGATATAGGAAGGAGGATATATTATGACCAAATGGGAGTTACCACAGGATTGCAAATTTTCTTTAACATATGAGAACAATATATTGTTCAACTAGAATAAAGGTTAAAAATAATCATTACAGAAAAATCATTTGAAAAACATCTATATCATTTTATGACAAAAGCATTCAGTGAACTAAAAGAACTGTGAACCCCCTTCACTTGATGGAGGGAATCTTAAAAAGGCAACAACAAGAATAAAACCCCACAGATAAGATCTTATTTAAGGATGACAGATTTAATCCTTTCACTCAAGAACCAGGAACAATAAAAGTATTCCTGGTCTTGCCACTTCTAGATTCCAATGTTAGAAGGGACTATTCTTCAACAAATTTCTCTTATAAACTTAATTAAAATGTCTTGTATATGAATCTTTTTTTACACCAGTGGTAAACACATGAATATTTATCCATTTTTACTTTAACTCCCACCCAGATCACTCAAGAGATTCTTCCTTTTGTTTAAACTTGCCATGCAAACTGGGAAATTGCTTTGGAAGCTCTTGGGCCAAGCTTTTTCCTAGGGAGACTCCTGATTGCTGTCAGTAAACCCTGATGGGAGAAAAGAGCTTTGTTAAACATCCACTTTCTTTCATCCTGCAACTGGAGGTTACATTATAATAATAGCTAACAAGGAAATAATTACTGTATTTTTGTTTCTCTGCAGGTAAACATCCCTTCAAGAAATTCTGCTGGATCAGTTATTATCAGCCCCACTTGGTATTTGACTAATTAACCAGCTGTCAGGGGGTTAATAACAATTTCAGAGAGAGTTGTTAATTCATTTTAAGAAGTTAACTGAGTGCATTCCCATTTCATTTAAGCTATGTGGTTGATGTTTAGTAAGCCACTGAATATAGAAATTTAGCATGTTTCTTGTTTTTACTTAACACTTTTTCTTTTTTCTTTTTGCCTTAAGATGAATGCTAAAAGTTTGCAACCAAAACTGGACACGAACTAAGGAGTACTCTACATTGTTTCTGTGTGGGCTTCATAAACAATAAATAACGTTCTGGGATAAACACCATTAATTATTCTTCATTTTGAACATGGAGCTTTACCTGAGATGTGTTTACTTGAAGTGTTTTAGAAGGAAACTGTCCATAGATATTTTAATAAATTTCAGGAACAATAGTCCAAAATAATTTTGTAAATCTTTCTCTTAAAACTATGTTGTAAGATTAAAAGTAGAGTAGCTGCCTCACAGAGCCCAACATGCT
Source organism: Oryctolagus cuniculus (assembly GCF_964237555.1). Lineage (NCBI taxonomy): Eukaryota > Metazoa > Chordata > Mammalia > Lagomorpha > Leporidae > Oryctolagus > Oryctolagus cuniculus. The sequence continues at coordinate 64,092,627 of NC_091453.1, forward strand.
CTTCAAGAGGTACATTCAATACCAATACGAAGGGGAATCTATCATTTGCTTAATTTTGGTTAGTGAAATAAAATGGCATCCCCTCTTGAACCTAAAATGGGATAAATACTATAAGGCAGGCCTACTTTTTCACAAGATTTACAAAGTTATGAGTCCCATAGGCCTCCACAGATGGTTTCACTTCCTCATGTTAGGGAAAGAGATATTCTCTTATAAATACCAAGCAGTTGTTCTGAGGTTTAAAAAGAAAAGATATTATGTTAGTAATATCTGGTATGTACTTGATACCTCATTTTTTGGCTATCATGGCTAATGCCATGATTTGATTGTCTGGGCAAGTGTCACCTTCCTGTTAAATCACTCTATAAATGTTACTGCCTCAAAGTTGTTCTGACAAGAGCATGAGAAAAATACAATGCTAACAATGTGATTGCTACATCACCGACTCAATTCAGAGATTTCCTAATATTAATGTCTGATGTATTACATATGGATTTCTTGTAGTATCTTCCAGTTTCAAGCTCCAATACAAATAATTGCTAACATCAATTAAATACTAAGCACCAGACACTGTTCTAAGTATTATTATTTACTTAAGCTTTTTAACTTATGATCATTTAATAACATACATTGTTTAATCCACTCTCACCCAAAGTGATACACAGATGTTACTCAAAGTTAGTCACCAAATGACACCAAAATGGTGTTATTAATGAATGTACATGCTTTGAATCTGTGTTCATAATCATAACAGTAAGCTGCTGTCCGGAGTAGTCAAGACAAACAAAAGCAAAAATACCTGAGAAACCAAGAGTTTTCTTTCTGTTTGTGTTCAGTTTTCAATAAAACTGCTAACTCAGTCATGTGACACATGTACATAAACATGGAGAGACTCCAAGAGACATTGTTTTCAGTAAGATTGTCATCAGCAACTACAATAGGCTGGAAATTAAACTTCCACTTTCCTGTTTTCTGGGTACTCTGTCAACTTCATTATTCTACTGCTGTCATGCAGGGAGGTAAAGGAGGACACAGTAATGATTTGGAAAAGGAATTCTGTAGTCCTAGTGGAGTAGAGTCAGATTATTTTAAATTTAAGGAATTTAAAAAAAGACTATAATACCTGATTGATCAAGTAAAATTATTATGTGCACCACATTTAAATGTCAGTGTTGCAACTTGACATATTGACAAAGACTAATCTCTAAGTGCCAAAAATATTTTGAAGGAAGGCAATGTGGCCATAGCCCAGTGATGCTAACATTATTTTTTGTCAAAGAATATAGGACTGATAGGTGACATATGAGCATTGCACAGAAGAATTATTTGTATTTTGTAAGTGTAATATATGACATCAAAGCTTTTCAGAATCTTTGCAAAAGCCAAGAAGGCAAACCTGATTCCTGAACACATTCATGTGCCATTGGTAAATGCAGTCAAAAATAAAGTTTTAAATGCTTTCAATTGGTGCTTAAGACCTCTATAACTCCAATTTTGTGTTTTTCAAAAAATAAACTAAAAGAAAGGCAATTTTGGAAAAACTTCCAAATTAATTAAGAGACTTATCATTATATGAAATTTGTAGTGTTTTAATAACAAGTGTATTGAATAAATGAATTTACCATGTAAAGTGATGTTTATTTTGTCATAGCTTTGTTATTTAATATAGACAATAGATTATATATTTAGCTATTTTCTATTCATTTCCACATATGTACTTTTTTTCAATGACATTTAAAACCAGGACAAAACCATGCTTCCATATATTTTATAGTTCTTGCAATATTGCAAAATAGAGGGAAAACAATGCAGTGAATTTTTCAGTGGTCTGGGGTTCTGACATACTCCCTGAAGTTTTCTTACAGTCCAAATTTTGGCACTGAGCATGAACTTACTGAGACAACTGCTGAGGGCCTTATTCTACAGTAATGCCATTCAGGAGTTTGTATCAGTGGGTGCTAAGACACTGAAAACATGAAATATGGCTGTTTTGTGGAAATGGTAAGGAAAACATTTTACCTCAGGTGTTATCACTTGCCCTCACAGCAGCACAATAACCAGAGTTGCTAGGTTTGGAATGACTTCACAAGGCTACCTAATCATGCTTTTGAAATAGAAAAATGAATGGAGCATGTGATATGAAGATGAATAAGAGGGGGAGGGGATTTTTTCTTAACCAGGACACAAAATAAAATAGAGACAAAGAGTTTGTACACTGGAGAAGACTGCCTATTTAAATAGACACCTGTGTGATCTTTAGCATTTTTCTAATGACTAATCTGCAGTGATCCCAGATGCAAGCTTCAGAAAATAAGAATACTTTCCTCCATGAATATTCTGAAGATTAATTGACATAATATTTGTAAGATGATCAACAGAGCGCTGGCATGCAGTATGCTTTCAATAAAAGTTAGATGCTATTAATTGAAAATATGCAATTATTCATATGGAAAGAGCCTAATTACTCACTCTGGAATGAGTAATGGAATCAACAGCAAGGAAAATAACATTGCAATTGAAATAATTACAGTTACAATGTTAATTACAATAACATTAAACAAAATAATATTGTACAGAATTACTGAGAAACACAGTTTACTGAGAAAATTACTAAATTATAAAACAATAAACTTGCTTTCTTCTCTGGGCTTCAAGAAAAATAATTGAAAAATATTATGAGATCAGTTCTGTAAGATGACTGAGTAGTTTTTATCAAACCCCTGTAGCCAAGAAAAATTAGAAAAGCTGGAAGAATAGCATACAAAAAGAATTATGTGCATGATCTTGAGACAAACTGAAGCAGACAGAATCTAAATAACATGATGGAAGGCAACCCAGAAAAGCACCATATTTCTCACCTTTTCCCATTGAAAACACTTATTAAATCAGGATATACATGGAAGAAAAAGCTGAATGTGAAAGTGATAGGTATACTGGACAGAAGTAACAAAATTCTTTCTTTCCATATCAGAACATATGGTAATTGAGGGAAGAATCATGATAAGATAGTGGCACAAGAAGAGAATTTACAATCTCCCTTGAAAACCGTGGCTGACTCCTAACTAGTGCTTACCTTATATAATTTTTAAGGAGCTCAGACTAAATAGGAGTTGTGATATTTATATCAGCAGCTGCCAATTTCTAGTGTTACAGAAATTGGTGTTCACATCTTACCAAGGTAGAGGGGGCTGGAATGCATCTGGAACTCTTCTTTGAAAGCCTGGTAGGGTCTCACACTATAAGTAACAACAGATTGAACAAACTCTGGAGATGGGGGTCTCTGCTTACAGTGCTGGCATGCTATACAGGTGCCGGTTCAAGTCTTGGCTGCTCTGCTTCTGATCCAGCTCCCTGCTAATGTACCTGGAAATGCAGCGGGAGGTGGCCCAATTATTTGGGTCCCTGCACACATGTGGAAGACCTGGAAGAAGCGCCTCACTCCTGGTTTTGGCCTGGCCCAGACCTGGACATTTTAGCCATTTGGGGTTTGTGATGGAATGAAGACATAAGCCTCAGCCATTCTTGCTCATTACCCAAAGGATAGATGCATATAGGAATTTATTCCCTGTCCCTGAATCTCAATTCAGTCTCACACTCCACATTGTCTTTACACTCCACCCCCACATTCTTCTCCAGGTTTTGAAGCCCAGCAGCCACTTGAAAGGGGAATTCATTGCCTCCTGCTGCTCCCTATCCCCACTTCCACCTCTAATTCTCCTAAGATATAAAAAAGCCCAGCCTGTTGGGGTCTGGGCTTGCTGCCACATGTTGCATGAATGTGCAGTTGGTCACCCACCTCTGTGGATTTATGTTCTCCAAATAAATTTGTTCTGGCTGTAAATTTGTACCCTGCCACCTCTCTGTTTTGTACCTCTTTTCCTTACATTTTGGTGCTCCGTGTGAGGAGGCACCATTCTGCACGCTTTTCTTTACAGTTTGAACCAGTGGATGGAAGATTCTCTCTCTCTCTCTCTCTCTCTCTCTCTCTCTCCCCTCCCTCCTTCCCTCCTTTTCTCTCTGTACTTCCGACTTTCAAATAAATTAATAAATCTTGTAAAAAAAGAAAAAAAATGGGGAGTAATAAAGAATACTATTGTGAGCAACAAACAATAAAAAAACTACTCTGACAAATCTAAAAACAAGCATGCACAGAATTAAGGTGATATACCAGATAATACATTAATAAATTTTCAAGACAGAAAAAAAATTCTTTGTAAGATGATAGCAAAATATAATAACATATTACACAATTTTCAAATACTATGGAACTTGTTAGGTCTGAGAAAAAGAAAATCTGATCAATATCGAGGAGAAAAAAGTCAATGAAATGCAAACTCAGCTCACTTAGATATTGTATTTGGCAAAAAGACTTTAACTGCAGATAAATTAAATATTTACAGGAAAGAATAGACAAAATGGTGAGTGATATGAAATCTGAGAAGAAAAAATAAAGCAATCAAGTGGAAACACCTAGCAAAAATTAATACATGAGAAATTTTTTAAAAAATTGGAGATATATAACAGCAGATTGTACACCGCAGAACAAAGAATCAATGAATTTGAAATATCTTAATCTAAACCATGGAGAGGAAAACAATAAAAAAATTCACATTGATTCTGTGACTATGGGACATGATTTAATATTTATATTGGTAATTAGAGTGAAATAAAGAGGTGTGAAATAGAATTGTGCAGATAAATAGTCTAAAAAATGTTGCCCAAGATATTCTGTGGGAAATTATAAATTAATCACCAGTTTAATTATAATTAAAATGTTGAAAAGCAAAGGTAAAAAGAAAATCTTTTTAATTTAGAAAAGCTATACACAATTATTTCAGAGGAACAATATCAGAATGATCATTTTTCATAAAGTCTATGAAAACCAGAAGAAAACGGAATATCTCCAGTGTGCAAGAACAAAAGTTAACTTAGAATTCAATATCCAGAAAAACATCCTTCAAAAATGAAAGCCAAATAATTTCAGATGAACAAAATTTGGATAGAATGTATTGGTGATAAACTCTCATTTAAATTTATATGTCGATATTAACTCAGAATAAATTATTCAAATAAACAAAATTTGAGACAAAACAGATGACTTTACAACTGACACTAAAGAAATACAAAATATTATTGGAAACTATTATGAACAACTACATATGAACACATTGGGGAACCTAGAAGAGATATTTAAACTCCTAAACATATGCAACCTATCAGGATTGAACTATGAAGACAGAACTCCTGAACAGACAAACACAATTAAATCAGCAATAAAAAGCTCCCTAACACAGAACAGCCTTGAGCTGGATGGCTCTGTTGCTGAATGCTACCAAAGATTTAAAGAAGAACTAGCATTAATTCTCCTCTAATTACTCAAAAAAATTGATGGGGAAATAATTCTTCCAAACATATTCTATGAAACTAGTGTTACCCTGTTACCAAAATCAAACAAAAACTACCAGCACAACAAAAAGTCACAGGCCAATGTCCATGATAAAAACAGAGGCAAAGCTTCTCCACAAAGTACTAGTAGATAGGGATGGGCATTTGGACTAGAAGTTAACGGACTGGATAAGAGTCTCACAGTCCTGTACTGGAATGCCTAGTTTGAATGTCCAGTTCTGGCTCCTGACTCCAGTTTTCTACTAATGGATCTTCTGTGGGGTGGCAGTGATAACTGAATTAATCAGATCCCATATTCAGCCCATATCAGAGTCCCAACCATTACAGTCATTTGAGAAGTGACCAGGCTAAGAGCTTTCTCTCCATCTATCTGTCTATCTACCACTCTAACTCTCAGATAAGTTTTGAAATAACCAGCACAATACTAGCAAACTGAATTCAACATCATTTTAAAAATATGCACCATAACCAACCAAGATTTATGCCAGGAATGCAAATATAGTTCAGCATAAACCAATCAGATAATCAGCATGGGTAAATATATAAATAAGTCATAGTGAAGCAATGAACAATAGTGATCATCTTAATAGATGAAGAAAAAGCCCATGACAACATCAACATCTAATGATAAAATCCGTCAACAAATTAGACATTTTCTTGAATGTACTTCAAAATCATATAGATATGACAAACACACAGATAACATGCTGAATGGAGAAAAGTCAAAAGCTTTTCATGTAAGATCTATGGTAAAACATGAATGGCCACTCTCCTCATGTCTATCCAAACAGTATTGCAAATCCTAACCAGAGTAATGAGACAAGTGAAAGACATAAAATGTACCTATATAAGAAAGGACGTAGTGAAATTTCTCCTGTTAGCAGATGACATAATGCTACATATAGAAAATCCTCAAGATTCCACCAAAAAACTGTTATAATAATATAGGAATTCAGAAAGGTTGTAGCATGCACAATCAACATACAAAAATCAGTGTGATTTCTGTGCACCAATAATAAACTATTTTAAAAAGAATCCGTTATATATATATTTATATATATATGAAAAAAAAAAGAAAACTTCCCCAGATTGGAGAAAGAAAGGGATGTTCAAATAGAGGAAGCACATAGAATTCCTGACAGACATGACCAGAAAAGATCTTCACCACGACATATTGTAGTCAAACTCTACAGAATAAAACATAAAGAAAAGATTCTAAAATGGGCACGAGAAAAATGCCACATTACTTTTAGAGAATCTCCAATTAGACTCACAGCTGACTTCTCATCAGAAACTCTACATGCTAAAAGAAAATGGCAAGATATAGTCCAAATCATAAAAGAAAAAAAAAAAACTGTCAGCCCAGAATACCATATCCTGCAAAGCTTGGCATTTATGAATGAAGGTGAAACAAATACCTTCCATAACAAACAGAAATTGAAAGAATTTGTTGGCATTTATCCAGCCCTGCAGAAGATGCTTAAGGGTATGCAACACATAGAAACACAGAAAGTTAGCCATGATTATTGAAGAATGAGAAGGCAGAAAAACCATACAAAAGAAATACAAAAGAAATCCAAAGTAAACAACAGGAATAGTTATAGAAAAATGGCAGGATGAAGTCATACTTATCAATGTTCACCTTGAATGTAAATGGCCTCAATTATCCAATTAAAAGATACAGATTGGCGGAATGCATTGAAAAATAAGACCCATCTAATTGATGCTTACAAGAAACACATCTCACCAACAAAGCTAAGCGCAGACTGAAAGTGGAAGGATGGAAAAAGTTACCCTATGCTAACAGAAACCAAAAAGGAGCTGGTATTGCCATTCTAATATTAGACAAAATAGACTTTAACATAACAACTATTAAAAGAAATGAAAGACACTAAGCAATGATTAAGAGATCAACCTAACAGGAATAAATGACTCTAATAAACTTATATGCTCCCAATTACAGGCTGCCTGGACACGTAAAAAAATGTTAAGACATAAAGGGAGACATGGACTCAAATACAATAGTAACAGGGGATTTTAATACCCTACTTTAAGCAATGAACAGATCAACCAGACAGAAAATCAGCAAGGAAACAACAGAGTTAATCAACACTAAAGACAAAATGGAGCTAACGGATATCTACAGACTCTTTTACCCCATGGTGGCAGAATGCATGTTCTTCTCATCAGTGCGTGGAACTTTTTCTAGGATAGATAACATGCTAGACCACAAAGAAAGTCTCAACAAATTCAAAAATTTGAAATTATTCCATGCACCTTCTCTGAACACAATGATATAAAGCAAGAAATCAATAATTCAGAACATACATAAATACATGGAGACTGAAGAACATGCTCCTGAAAAAACAATAGGCCATAGGAGAAATAAAAAGAGAAATCAAAAAATTTCTGGAAAAAGTTTAGATGACAATACATCATAACAAAACCCATGGGATACAGCAAAAACAGTGTTAAGAAGGAAGTTCATATTAATCAGTGCCTACAAGAAGAAACTGGAAAGGTACCAACAAATGAGCTATCAATGCATATCAAGCACCTAGAATACCAACAACAAAACAAACAATAAACTAGTAGGAGGAAAAAATAATTAAAGTTAGAGAAGAAATAAACAAAATCAAAACAAAAAATATAAATAATTAGTGAAATAAAAAGCTTTTTTTGAAAAATAAACAAAATTCATACACCATTATTTGCAACTAACCAAAAAAAAGAGGTAAAAGACACAAATCAATAAAATCACAGATGAAAAAGGAAATGTAATAACAAATGCCACAGAAATAAAAAGAATCAGCAGAACTTGCTACAAAGAGTTGAATGCCAACAAACCAGGAAACCTAGAAGAAATGGATAGGTTCCTGTACACATACAACATACCTAAACTGAGCCATGAAGACATAGAAAACTTAAACAAATCCATAACCAATATGGAAATTGAATCAGTAATAAAGACCCTCCCAACAAAGAAAAGCCCAGGACTGAATGGATTCACTGAATTCTACCAGACATTTAAAGAACTGACTCCAATTCTTCTCCAGCTGTTCAGAATAATTGAAAGGGAGGGAATCTTCCCAAATTCTTTCTATGGAGCCAATATCACCTTAATTCCTAAACTTGAAAAACATACAACAGAGAAAGAACTACAGACCAATTTCCCTGACCAAAATCCTCAAAAAACACTAGCCAATTGAATCCAATAAAACATAAGAATGATCATTCATCTGGACCAAGTGCTATTTATCTCTGGTATGCAGGGATGGTTCAACATTTGCAAATCAATTTGATACATCACATTAACAAATTAAAGAATGAAACCCATATGTTATCTCAATAGACACAGAGAAAGCATTTGACAAAATACAACACCCTTTCATGATTAAAACTCTAAGCAAACTGGGTATAGAAGGAACATCCCTCAACACAATCAAGGCAATTATGACAAACCTATGGCCAGCATCCCAAGAATGGGGAAAACTTGGAAGTATTCCCACTGAGATCTGGAACCAGACAAGGATACTCACTCTCATCAGTACTATTCAATATAGTCCTGGAAGTTTTAGCCACAGCCATTAGGCAAGAAAAAGAAATCAAAGGGATGCAAACTGGGAAGGAGGAAGTCAAATTATTCCTATTTGCAGATGACATATAGGGAATCCAAAAGCATCCACTAAGAGACTATTGGAACTCATAGAAGAGTTTGGTAAAGTAGCAGGATATAAAAACACAAAAAATCAACAGCCTTAGAATAAACAAACAACACCATGGCTGAGAAAGCACTTCTAAGATCAATCCCATTAACAATAACTACAAAGAAATCAAATACATTAGAATGAATTTAACCAAAGATGTCAAAGATCTCTACAATGAGAATTAGAGAACATTAAAAAAAGAAATGAGAAGATACAAAAAATTGAAAAAATTTCCATGTTCATGGATTGGAAGAATCCATATCATCAATATGGCCATACTACTGAAAGTAGTCTACAGATTCAATCCAATATTAACCAAAATACCAAGGACAGTATTCTCAGATATAAAAAAAATGATGCTGAAATTTATATGGAAATATAGGAGATCCCGAATATCTCAAGCAATCTTATATAACAAAAACAAAGCCAGAGACATCACAGTACCAGATTTCAAGACATACTACAGGGTAATTATAATCAAAACAATCTAGTTCCAGTACAAAAACAAATGGATGAACCAAGGGAACAGAATATAAATGCCAGAAATCAAACCAAGCATCTACAACCAACTTATCTTTGACAAAGGAGTTAAAAATCAATCCCTGGAGCAAGGAAAGTCTCTTCAACAAATGGTTCTGGGAAAACTGGATTTCCACATGCAGAAGTGTGAAGCATGACCTCTACCTTACACCTTATGCAAAAATACACTCAACGTGGATTAAAGATTAAATCTACAACCTGACACCAGCAAATTATTAGATAACATTAGGGAAACCCTGCAAGACATTGGCACAGGCAAAGAATTCCTAGAAAAGCCCCCAGAGGCAAAGGCAGTCAGAGTCTAAATTAACAAATGGGATTACTTCAAATTGAGACGCTTTTGTATGGCAAAATAAAGTCAGGAAAGTGAGGCAGCAACAGAGAGAATGGGAGAAGTTATTTGTTAACTACGCAACTGATAAAGGATTAATAACTCAAATCTACAAAGAGATCAAGAATATCCACAACAACAAAACAAACAACCCACTTAAGAGATGGGCCAAGGATCTCAATAGATATTTTTCAAAAGAGGAAATCCAAATGGTCAACAGACACATGAAAAAATGTTCAGGATCACTAGCTGTCAGGGAAATGCAAATCAAAACCACAATGAGATTTTACCTCACTCCAGTTAGAATGACTTGCATACAGAAATCAACAAACAACAAATGCTGAGGAGGATGTACGGTAAAGGTACCCTGGTCCACTGTTGGTGGGAATGTAAACTGATAAAGCCACTATGGAATACAGTATGGAGATACCTCAAAAATCTAAATATAGACCTACCATATGACCCAGCCATCCCACTCCTGGGAATTTAACCAAGGTAAATTAAATCAGTAAACAAAAGAGCTATCTGCACCTCCATGTTTATTGCAGCTCAATTCACAATAGCTAAGACACGGAATCAACCTAAATGCCCATCAACCAAAGACTGGATAAAGAAATTATGGGATATGTATATTATGAAATACTACACAGCAGTAAAAAAAAAAAAAAGAAAAGAAATACGTTCATTTGCAACAAAATGGATCAACCTGGAAAACTTCATACTTAGTGAAATAAGCCAGCCTCAAAGGGGCAAATTCTATATGTTCTCCCTGATCTGTGAGAATGAATAGCACACATAAAAAGAAAGCTGTAGAACTAATAAATAAGAATGTTAATTGTTAAATCAACAACAAAGGTCACTGTGCACTTACTCCACACTTAAGACCTCTGTCCTTAATGAGTTGTACTATGAGAATTAACTTCAAAATTTGTTCTCAAACAGTAGTTTTTATCTTATAAGTGTGGGTGCAAACTGTTGAAATTTTACTTAGTATAGAGTTGATCTTCTGTATATAAAGTTAATTAAAAATGAATTTTAATGAAGAATGGGGTGGGAGAGGGAATAGGAGGTGGGACAGGAATGGTGGTGGGAGGGTGGGTATGGGGGAAAAAACACTATATTCCTAAAGTTGTACCTATGAAATTTACATTCATTAAATAAAAGCTTTAAAAAATAACAAAAATACAGTTAATTGAAAATTGATGTTAGCCCGTGCCATGGCTCACTAGGCTAATCCTCCGCCTGTGGCACCAGCACCCTGTGTTCTAGTCCCAGTTCAGGGTGCCGGATTCTGTCCCAGTTGCTCCTCTTCCAATCCAGCTCTCTGCTGTGGCCCAGGAGTGCAGTGGAGGATGGCCCAGGTCCTTGGGCCCTGAACCCACATGGGAGACCAGGAGGAAGCACCTGGCTCCTGGCTTTGGATTGGTGCAGTGCGCCAGCCACAATGCGCCGGCCATAGCGGCCACTTGGGAAGTGAACCAACGGAAAAAGGAAGACTTTTCTCTCTCTCTCTCTCTCTCTCTCTCTCTCTCTCTCTCTTTCACTTTCACTGTCTAACTCTGCCTGACAAAATAAAAAAAAGAAAATAGATCTTAACAAAAAGATAAAACTAGGAATCAGAGAATGAGGAGGAAGGGGATGGGATTTTGGCTGGGAGGATGGGCACAGTGGGAAGAATAAACATGTTCCATGTAATTATGAAATGTTTGAAGCTTATAACTGTAAAGCTATGTAGTTCTACATATATTCCTATGGACTTACTTCTAAGGGTACAATTTAAAAACTTGCTATGGGGGCTGGCACTGTGGCATAGCTGGTAAGGCTGCTGCCTGAAGTGCCAGCATCCCATATAGGCACCAGTTTGAGTCCTGGATACTCCACTTCTGATATAGCTTTCTGCTGTGGCCTGGAAAAGCAGTAGACAGCCCAGTCCATGGGCCCTTCCATCCACATGGGAGACAGAGAAAAAGCTCCTGGCTCCTGGCTTTGTATCGGCACAGCTCTGGCTGTTGGTGTCATCTGAGAGGTGAACCATTGGATGGAAGACCTCTCTCTGTCTCTCTTTCTCGGCCTATTTGTAATTCTGCCTTTCAAATAAATAAATAAATCTTAAAAAAAAAAACTTGCCATGAGATTACAGATCCCCATAAGTAGGATGGTAAAAAAATCATTTTAAGTGTTAAAGTGATCATAGGGATAGGATTATGCATTAAAATGATCAGATAGATAGGATTAAGCTTTAAAACCATCAGAAAAATAGAATTAACTGTTTGGTAATAATACTAGATGGAATTACAAAGGCATGAAAGTTCAAACATAGGAAGCAGTCCATACGGAAGACTCATAAAATGACAGTTGCTTAAAGTAGCACTCTGACCTGAGAATCAGTACTTAAGCCATTCTGGTCTGGCTGAAAAGCCCACAGGAGCATTCCAGCAATGGAAAACCAAGACACTGAGGCAAAAACATATCCTACATCAAGGACCTCTGTGGGTGAGATCCCAGTAGAAAGAAGTTGTCAACATAGGATATGGTTTTCTCTGAAGGGAGGAGAGAACTTCCACTTTGCTTATGGGCCTGTCTAAATATTGAAGGAGTTTGTGGATTCAAAAAGCTTCTATAGCCTAGGCAGCTCATGTCAAGAGCCTCAGGTGATCACTTACTTCATTTGCAAGAGTGTTTGCTAATTGTTAAATTAACAACAGGACTCATTGTGCACTAACTTCCCATGCAGGCCCTCTGTCCTCAAAGAGTTCTATTATGAGATTTTATAGTAAAATTTGTTCCCAAAAATATACTTCATTTTAGTGTATGAAGTGGAGGATAGCCTTATATCTCATAAGTTTTAGAAAGCCTAAGTGCCCAAATCCATTGTGTATTTCCTCAGGTGTTTCTTCAATTAATGATAAAACTTGTTCTCAAAGAAAAAAAGTATATTGTTGCAAAAATTAAAAGAAACATGAGAAAGGAAATAGGAGGAAGTGTGAAAGTGTGTGAGAGAGGGAGGACGGGGTGGGAAATGTCATGCTGTTAAAACTGTATGTATGAGATAAATGAAATTTGTTCCATTCACATATATACAAAATTAAGCCATCAAATCCAATATATATAAAGGATAACAAATGATGAACAAGTTGAATTTACTCCAAGACAACAAGATTTTATTAATGTTTGAAAATAAGAATAGTATATTTAAAATAATCTGATGTCATTTTCTGGAATGAAGAACTGTGGGAATCTCTTGCCTTGCAGGTAGCCAAAATATAAATCAAGATCACACATTGCTACATCTACTAAAGTCACAAAACATGGCATTTCCACACTCTCCTTAAATCTTATGTAGTTGTAGATATCTTTGATGATGAAAAGGTTACTCATCTAACCTCTGAGAATACAAAATGATGGGCTTTTCAATAACACATTCAATAGAACTGCCATCTCCCTAATTACCTCTGACTATCAGCCTCACAGAGTGTCATATAACTCAAATAAATTCAATGTAATATGGCACACCTCAATCATCAAACAAACACCACTAGTAGATTTATAATTGAATCTGACTCCATTTTTTGCTTATGACTTTTAAGACTTACCCGTTCTTCTGCCCCACATCTAGGAAAGCAAATATGCAGCTTGGGCACTAACTCTGTTGGTGCTGGTATGAAGAAGAAGTCACAGATGGGAACACTCACAACCCCAGTCCCTAGCCATTGTCTTCTTCCTGCTCTCTGAAGCCATTTTCAGCTCTGTATGGGAGTCTCTCCTCTGCTCAAGAAGTCCCATTATGTGAGTAACAAAAATCTTCATACTTTATTGATGATTATAGCATTTTTGGTTTCAATATCTAAACTGAATGTTGGGTAGATGTCTGCTTTTATTGGGATGTGCTTGATGAAGTGGCAAGACCTTTAAAAGGTGTTTAGGTCTTACCCTTATGAAGTAATTAATGCTGATCTCACCAGACTAGCTTCTCTTGGGAGTGAGTTCTTCCCCAGGGAGTAGATCAGTGCCATGGAGAGCAGGTTATTACAATGCAAGACCAGTTCTCACATTTTGTCTCTTCTGCATGTACCAACTACCTCTTCTGCTTTTCTTTCCATCGTGGTATAGCACAGTATGAAGTCTCTTGTCAAATGCAATCTCCTCCCCCTTGGTGCTGGATTTCCATCCTCTAAAATCATTAAATAAAAAGTTTCCCTTATAAATTATCCAGACACAAGTATTCTGTTACTGTAACAGAATATGAACTAATAAAAATGGTATCAAGAATTGGGGTGCTGCCGTATGGTTTAGAAGCTAAGAGGACAATTCAGGTGATTTACAATCATTTTAGTACCTCAAGGTTAATTTATAGCTTGATAATCCATTCAAACTCCTCTCCATCATTTGTCCTCAAATAAAGAGATGACTTACTGCTCAGTCACTGAAAATGCCCCCTGACTACAGCAACAGCAAGCCATTCATTTTTCTTTTTTTTTTTAATATCAATGTTTTCTCATTTTCCACTGGGCAAATTATTATGCTGATGATAAGCAATTCCACAAGACATTAAATGGCCATCCACATTACCAGTAATTTTATATTAAAGAACTAACATAAAAACAAACCCATTGAAGACATAGCTTCAAATCAGAACCAGGCTTTTCTATCTCCCAAATGGCATGATAGTTTGGGGCTTTCTAAGTGAAAATAAATTTAATTAAGTTCCTACCTATAAAAATTAGGGTGTTATTACAACAATACTTGAAAACATGGAAGCAGCTTTATATCTGAGTAATACATAAAGGCTGGAACAATCTTGAAGTGAATATTGAATAAAACCCATATTATCATAGACAGATTTCCATTCTTTTACTTTCACATATAATAAGTATGTCTACTATAGATAATATGTTTAATAACACCTTTTTAAAATCTGATATGGCAAAATTTGGATTGTTTGTTCTATTCACACTTGGTGGTATCATTGGTATAATTGGATTTATGCCTGCCATTTTACTTTTGTTTTCTGTATGTTTTGTGTCTTTCTTTTTTTTTCTATTCTTCTTTTACTATTTTCTTTAACATTCACTAAGTATTTCCTACTTTCTCCTAAAGTTCATGTATTGGAAATTTGAGCCCCAATGCAGAGGTTTGGGAAAGCAGGACCTTTATGATGTTTTAATTCTATGAAAGTATGAATGCTGTGCCCTCATGATAGATCAAGTACTTGATTCCTTGCCACCTGTGTAGGGACTCAGATGGAGTTCTTGAGTCCTGTCTTTTGCCTGGCCCAATCTCAGGTATTGTGGGCATTTGGAGAGTGAATCAACAGATGGAAGATTTCTCTTTGTCTCCATCTGTGTCGCCATCTGTGTGTGTAAGTGTGTGTGTGTGTGTGTGTGTATGTGTGTGTCTGCCTTTCAAAAAATTTGACAACAAATAAATATGTATTATTCAAGATATAAGATTCTTGGTTAACACATTGTGTTTTTTTTTTCTTTAGCATTTTGAATATGTCATACCACTGTCTCCTGTCTTCTGTGTGTGTTGTTAAGAAATCAATTTAATCTTGTTGATATTAAACCTCTTGGGATACCTTTGTGTGTGATAAGTAATTTTTTCTGCTGCTTTCAATATGTTCTCTTTTCATTTGTTTATAAATATTTTGACTATGATGTATCTGAGTGTGAATCATTTTGTGTTGTAATTGATTAAAAGCCTTAGATGTGTACATTATTCTTTCACATCAAATTTGAGAAGATTTCAGCCATTATTTTCCCAAATGTATTTTCTGTTCCTATGTAAATCTAGTCTCTTATTCTGTTATTCCGAATATGATGATTTTGTGCATTTAATTTTGTCCTACATTTCTATGTACCTGTTACATTTCTATTCACATTTTCCTTCTGTTCTTCAGACTACAATTCTCTGTTATCTTCAAATTTGTTGATTACTTCTTCTGACATTTGTAACTATTTTTAAACACTTTAGTGATTTTTACGTCTATTTATTATGTTTGTAAACTACACAAATTTAATTTGGTTTTTTAAAAATTTTGAACTGTTTATTGATGTTATATATTTGATGAGATTTTGCTACCCTATCTTTTTTTACTCTGAAAGCATTGTTTCTTTTGTTTTTGAACATATTCAGAATAGCTTTTTTGAAGTCCTTGTCAATTAAACCTAGAAACTCACTCTTTTTCCCCTTTCAAATAAATAAAATCAATTATTTTAATACTTGATATATAAACTATTACAGACAGTATTTTAAATATTTATTTATTTGAAAATAAGAGTTACACAGAGAGAGGAGAGGCAGAAAGAAAGAGGTCTTCCATCTTATGGTTCACTCCCCAATTAGCCAGAATGGCCAGAGCTGTGCCAATCCAAAGCCAGAGGTCAGGAGCTTCCTCTGGGTCTCCCACGTGGGTGCAGGGGCCCAAGGACTTGAGCCATCTTCCACTGCTTTCCCAGGCCACAGCAGAGAGCTGGATCAGAAATGCAGCAGTCGAGTCTTGAACCGGCTCCCATAAGAGATGCCAACATTGCAGGCAGCAGCTTTACTCACTATGCTACAGCATCAATCCAATTACAAACAATTTGTTTTTTCTTTTATTTTCTGTATATTTCTCTGAAATTAAGATGGCTACGCCTGCTCTTTTTTCATTTCTGTTGGCATGGTATATCTTTTTCCAGCCTTTCACTTTCAGTCTGTATGGATCTTTGTTGGAAAGATGAGTTTCTTGTAAGCAGCAAATAGATGGGTTTTGTTTCTTACCCAATCAGCCAATCGGTGTCTTTTAAGTGGACAGTTCAGGCCATTCACGTTCAATGTGACTAATGATAAGTGGTAACTTTGCCCTGCCATTTGCCAAAGATAAGTTCTAATATATGCTTTGAATTCCCTGTGATCTTTTGCTGTGAGCTTTCCTTCCTTGGTTTCCTTCCTTTACCTTCTTTCATATTGATGACCGTGTTTCTTTGTTTCTGTGTGTAACACATCTTTAAGCATCTTTTGCAGGGCTGGACGAGTGGCAACAAATTCTTTCAATTTCTGTTTGCTATGAAAAGTCTTTATTTCACCTTCATTCACAAATGATAGCTTTGCAGGATATAATATTCTGGGCTGGCAGTTGTTCTCTCTTAGTACCTGGGCTATATCTCGCCATTCCCTCCTAGCTTGTAGTGTTTTTGATGAGAAGTCAGCTGTGAGTCTGATTGGAGATCCTCTGAGAGTAATCTGACGTTTCTCTCTTGCACATTTTAGGATCTTTTCTTTATGTTTCACTGTGGAGAGTTTAATTACAACGTGTCGTGGTGAGGATCTCTTTTGGTCGTGTTTATTAGGGGTTCTTTGGGCTTCCTGTACTTGGATTTCTCTGTCCTTCTCCAAACCTGGGAAATTTTCTGCTAATATCTCACTAAAAAGGCGTTCTAATCCTTTCTCCCTCTCCATGCCTTCAGGAACTCCTAGAACCCGAATGTTGGGTTTTTTAATAGTATCCTGAAGATTCCCGACAATATGTTTTAGAATCCTAATTTCCTCTTCTTTTCTTTGGTCTGACTGTATCCTTTCCTGTTCTCTGTCTTCTAAGTCCGATATTCTCTCTTCTGCTTCACCCATTCTGTTTGTAAGGCTCTCTATTGTGTTTTTCATTTGATGTATTGAATTCTTCACTTCAGTCACTATCCCAGTTTCCTGTTGTACTAGTTGTTTCGTTTCATTTTGATTCCTCCTTAATATTTCATTTTCACGAGAGAGATTTTCTATTTGTCCATTAAGTATTTCTGTAGTTCAAGAATTTGCAGATGACATGATTCTTTATTTAGGGGACCCAAAGAACTCTACTGAGAGACTATTGGAACTCATAGAAGATTTTGGCAAAGTAGCAGGGTATAAAATCAATGCACAAAAATCAACAGCCTTTGTATACACAGACAATGCCATGGCTGAGGAAGAACTTCTAAGATCAATCCCATTCACAATAGCTACAAAAACAATCAAATACCTTGGAATAAACTTAACCAAGGACGTTAAGGATCTCTACGATGAAAATTACAAAACCTTAAAGAAAGAAATAGAAGAGGATACCAAGAAATGGAAAAAAATGGTAGGGAGAACTGGATCCCATACCCTTATAATCCCCAGTTAGAATGTAAATTGACCTTCTGGGTCTTTGCTGAGATGCCTGCCTGGCCTGTCAGATGCGTTCTCTTCATTAGCCTTTGCTACCTTGCTTACCCCCAATCTAAATGACTGGGTAGCCTCTCATATTTGTCTGAAGAGGTGTCACCTGTTCTGACAGCCACATTACTTCATAAAACCTTGTTATCTTGCTTCTCACTAACACAAATAAACAACAACAACAACAACAACAACAAAAAACAAAGAAGGAGAGACCTTGAACTTTCCCTGGTATAGTGGAATGTGGGAAATTTAAGCTGAACAGTGCTCTAGAAAATAATGGAGGTTTTAATAGTAAGCAACTAAGAGGTAGATCGTAACTCTAGGAGAACAATAAACTAAATAATACGTGTTTTGATTTGTGAGCATCAACCAGGGAGAAAGATAACTAAGAAGAGACTGTGGTTGTAACAAAATCTAAACTATTCTCTAAAGCTACCTTGGTAAAGTGGCCTACACAAAGTTGTATAAGACAGTCGAGGAACTTACGCCTGAAGATATTGTAGAAAACAGAACAGTCATCATGAGGAATTAGTGGAGGGAAACAAGTGAGGTGGGTATTGGCATAGAAACACAACTTAGCAAAGGTTTCATGGAAACAGACACTCAAGGACAAAAAAGTCCACTACCATTCAGATGTTTTTGAACATATTCAAATTTGTGCCCTCTGAAGACAGAAATGAAAGGTGTTATACTATAGATGAGACAAATTTCACTAAAATACTCCACCCAGATCACTCAAAAAAAGTTTAAGATAAAACACCAGAAGAGAGAATCTGTATCCTGAGTTGCCACAATGAATTTTCTATAACGTTCAGCTTTAAGCAAGTAATTTTATGAAATGGAAAGAAAATCAATAGTTTGAGAAATATACAGAAAATATCATCATCCTCATAATCTTGAATTGGGGTGTCTTTTTCATTTGAGGGCTTCATGGTGACTTCCTTGTTTTTATTACCTTGGTTTTTGCGTTTGTTATTTGGCATATTGGAGATATTTGGTTTCTTCACTGTGGTGCTTTTTCTTGTTATACTATGACTCTAGATTAAGTGGACTATCTGTTTTTGATGGAGCCTTAGGGCTTGAGATGGGTGTGGCCTGAGAGCTCTGTTTGGTGTGCCAAAGGTGACACTCCCAGGTTAGGCGTGGTAAACCTCTCTCTCTCTCTCTCTTTCTTTTTTTTTTTTTTTTTTGGATTCAAAAGGGAAGTTATTCTGCACAGCTGAACGAAGTTGGAGGTAGTTAGCAGGCAAATGATATACCCACAGGAGCCAGGTCTCCCACGCAGGTGCAGGGGCCCAAGGACTTGGGGTATCCTCTACTGCTTTGCCAGGCCATAGCAGAGAGCTGGATCAGAAGTGGAGCAGCTGGGTCTTGAACTGGCAGCCATTTGGGATTCTGGCGCTTCAGGCCAGGGCATTAACCACTGCACCACAGCGCCAGCCACTAGAATATGTTTTAACAAATGTTTCTTCACTTGCTATAAGTTCAAAGTTTTTTTTTTCCAGACTTTAATGTTATCCTCACATACACATAGATATACACATACACAGGCACAAAGAATTTGCCATTTTTACCATTCGTTGTGTAATGAGCACTCTTTAAAAAGTCTTCTTTATTATTTTTACTGTACATAGATGTTTCCATATTAATGAAACTTTATTACCACAGTTGAAGGCTTCATCTTTATGAAATATGAGGTGAATTACTCTTTTTCCATATAAGGCATTTCAAATGTGATAACTTGTTCAAGGTAGATGAGAGAACATATTGTTAAGATACATTTAGTTTTATCCTTGCCTTGGAGTAAAGGCTTCTCTTGGCTTGTTGTCAGCGTGTTTGTGAAGCCCAGTGAAGAATTTTTGCTTGTATCCCAGCTGTGCTTTTCCCATGGTATTTTTGGTATCACAGAAGCTATGTAAATATCAGTTTTTCTATTTTTAAATACTATTTTTATATATCATATATATATCTTATCTCATTTATTTTTTCTGTAATTATATGTGCAAGTATGATTTTAATCTAAATTACCAAAATGGAAAAAAAGCTCAAAAAAGTTAAAAGCCTAAATGTAAAAACAAACTTTCAACCTTTCAAAAGGAATCCAGGAGACTATCTTAGATTTACTGGGTAGCATATAATTTACTACATTATGCACAAAGTACACACCAAAATGAGAAATAATGAGATTGATAACCTTAAAATTGAAACTTTTTTAACCATAATACATCAAAAAAAAATAGAAAGGGAGCCCTAAATTAGTATCAGACATTTGCCATAACTGGTAGAATACATACCCTTCTAATTTAATAAGGTGAAGGAAAAATAATAAAAATGGGCATTGTCTATGAATAGATGAAGCAAAGAAAAGGGATAGCAAATAAACATCTGATACATACTAAGTTTTGTTAGTAATCAAGTAAATGTGAATTTAAAAAAAAAAGAAGGAGGTACCTTTCTCTGAAGGGAGGAGAGAACTTCCACTTTGACTATGACCCTGTCGGAATAAGATCGAAATCGGTGAACTCAGAAGGCTTCCATAGCCCTGGCAACTCATGACTAGAGCCTAGGGAGATTACTGACGCCATAAACAAGTGTCAAATTGTTAAGTCAACAACAGGAGTCACTGTGTACTTACTCCTCATGTGGGATCTGTCCTTAATGTGTTGTCCAACGTGAAGTAATGCTATAACTAGTACTGAAACAGTATTTTATACTTTGTGTTTCTGTGTGGGTGCAAACTGTTGAAATCTTTACTTAATATATACTGAATTGATCTTCCATATCTAAAGATAATTGAAAATGAATCTTGATGTGAATGGAATGGGAGAGGGAGCGGGAGATGGAAGGGGTGTGAGTGGGAGGGAAATTATGGGGGGGGTGGGGAAAGCCATTGTAATCCATTAACTGTACTTTAAAAATTTATATTTACTAAATAAAAAATAAAAAATATCAATACTGCTAAAAAAAGAAATCTATTAAATACACAATGTAAGTGCTCCACTATTAATATATATTTGTGCTAACTCAGCCTTTCATGCATGTGTTTATGTTCTTGCTGTTATTGTCAGACTGGGTCTATAATGAAGCTGATTTTATACTAAGGTAAAATCCAAGGCCATTTGGTATAATGTGATACTTGCGATAAACAGCTCAATCTTTCAAAAATGACTCCTTTTGCCATAAAAGTTGAAAAATTTACAATGTATAAAAATTGCTAAACACAGGAGAATCTTTGGAATTCCCTTAGAGGCCATTATAATGTTAATAACTAATTCCCAATAATGAGTAATTAAACAATAAAAAGTCAGTCATGTATAAAAGCAAAAAAAAAAAAAAATTAAAGAGACTGGTAGAGGCATTTGACCTAATGTTTAAGACATCAGTTAACACACCTGTATCCCATATTGGGAGGCTTTGATGTGATACCTGCTTCTAGCTCCTGATTCCATTTTCCTGCTAATGCAGACCTGAAGACAATGGTGGTTACTTAAGTAATCACATCCCTGCCACCCTGTATTCAGCTTCAGCCTCTGCCCAGTCCTTGTTGTCACAGGCGTTAGAGGTATTAACCAGAGGATGGTAACTAGTCCTCTCTCTGTCTCCCTCTCTGTCTTTATCTCTAGGCCAAATTGTTAGTTAGGAAGCCAGAAATTCAGCCTATGTGTGTGTGAGACTCGCTTGAAGATCAGCACCTACTGTGGAAGTTCCAGAAACCTAACATTTTGTTCTTCGAAGTCCTGCTCAGACCCTGATAACTTTCCAGGTGATCCCAGCCCTTCCCCAAAGGAAAGCTCCAAGGAGAATACTCCCTCCCCAGGACCAAATGGGTTACCTGAGCTGATAACATGGGGCAATAAAACCTTCACAGATGCCCTAAGGGAAGCCCTTCTGCTCTGCCTGATGGAGCAAGCAAATCTGGGAAGGAATCCTAGGGTGTACAAACAGACTGTGTGCTCAGCTCAGCCCTCTGCCTCTCAGCTGAGCAGCCCGCCTGGCCTGCCCAGGTGTATTGTCTCTGTTCAACCATGTAACCTCGCTCTACTCAATCCAAGAGACTGGGCACTCTCTATCTGTCCCTTCCATTCTGATGGATATCCTATCCCCAATTAAACCTTATCACTTTGCTCTCTGTCTTATGCCTGAATTCTTTCTTGCATGAAGACAAGCTCCCCATTTTCTTCCATGGTGTTTTCTCTGGTGACAAAATAGATGAATAAATGAACAAATTTGAAGTGAAGATACCATTTCCTAACCATATTATTGGCAAAATAATTAATCAGGTAATGAACATTGGCAATGATATATAGAGAAACAAGAAGTCTAACATAAGGTGTGTGGGGATACAAAATGGTAGAATTATTATCAAGAGCAATTTGACAATATCTAGTGAAGTTAAAGATGTGTATACAGACACCAGCAAAATTAAAGTATAGGGAAACTTGGATTCTCCTTCCTCTTCTGGACAAATGAATTCAACAGCAATATATAGATAAATGATCTTTTTGAGAAATTCTTAAACTAGTATGGAGGCTCCTGCACATGAGGAGTGTGTGAAACTAGCTATATTCAAACCAGCAAGGAAATTTAAAAGACTCCTCACCAAAACAATCAATTAACCACACAGCATCTCATGATCAAAAGAAACAACTCAGCTCTTAGCTTCTCATGAGTAACTGAAGAGTTCAAACACATACTCCATATCCTACATGTCTGGGTGCTACCTGGGGCCTGGCTGTTATCACCCCTTTCCTGGAGTACTGACAAGGCTTACATAACAAAGATTCCTCTGGAATGTAAATAACAAAGATAATGGTTTGAATTACTGTGTGGGCACTTGCCATGGGCCCCACCTTGACCCAACAGACAACTAGTGACCAAAACTGTTTCTACCTTCTCCCTGTGGAGAGAACAGTTGAACAGCACTTGCAGTATTCCAACTTCTCTAGGTGATTCTGTCTATATGTCTTGGAGTCCTTTTATAAAGTTTTATTTATTTAAAATACAGAGTTCCAGGCCAGCGCAGCAGCTCAATAGGCTAATCCTCCACCTGCGGCACACGGCACCCTGGGTTCTAGTCCTGGTCGGTGCTCTGGATTCTGTCCCAGTTGCTCCTCTTCCAGTCCAGCACTCTGCTGTGGCCTGGGAGGGCAGTGGAGGATGACCCAGGTCCTTGGGCCCTGCACCTGCATGGGAGACCAGGAGAAGCACCTGGCTCCTGGCTTTGGATCAGCACGGTGCGCCAGCCGCAGCGGCCATTTGGGGGTGAACCAATGGAAAAAGGAAGACCTTTCTCTCTGTCTCTCTCTCTCACTGTCCACTCTGCCTGTCCAAAAATAAATAAATAAAAAAATAAATAAAATACAGAGTTCCAGAGAGAGAGAGAGAGGAAGACACAACGCATACACAAATACATACACACACGCAGATTGAGAGAGAGAAAGTGAGACAGAGAGTGTGGGGGGAGAGAGAGAGAGAGATCTTCCATCCATCCATTAGTTCACTCACCAAATGGTCGCAATGATCAGGGCTGGGCCAGGCCAAAGCCAAAGCCAAGAGCCTGGAATTCCATCTGGATGTGCTTATTATGGGTGACAGGGTCTCAAGTACTTGGGCTATCTTTCACTGTTTTCTCAGGCACATTCGCAGGGATCTGGATTGGAAGTGGAGTAGCCAGGACTCAAACTGGCACCTCTAAGCTGCTGCACCACAATGCTGGTCTCTGTCTTACAGTTCTGTTAGGATCTGGTGTATTCTAGACTCTGGGGATGGATAAGAACAGAGATAGTAGTTTAGACTTGAATGAAATTTTTTTAGAGGTTCATAGAACCTTTGGGGATTTTGATTGGTAAAGGTCTTTTCATGAAGATAGGTGGAGAATTTGACCCCTTAAAAATGTATTGGAATGTGGCCTCTTAAAATTCCCCAGAAGTTGAGCCTGGAGTGCTACATATGTTATTGAAATTTGGGGTGCCAGACAATATCATCATACACTTATTAGTAAATCCCCAATATTAATAAGCCCAAGTGGGTTCTTACCTAATATTTAGAGAATTCTAAATACCGGCATAAATGAACAAGGCAGCATGGTAACATTTTAAGCTTTTATTTAGTGTGAAAGATGCATAGGGAAGTGAGGGCTTTATCTATAGGCGAGAGAGATCTGGGTTCATATGAGTACCAGGAACCAGCCACGTGGAAAAGCATCTAGGCTAGGAAGCATAGGGCAGGTTGACCAGAAGGCCACATGCCCTGGAGGCGCAGGACTATAGCTAGTCCCCTAATGGCAAGAGGCCAGGGAGAAGAGGAAGGAGGAAAGGACAGGACACACCCTGTACCAAGCTTCTAATTCACTTTCAAAGGGGAGTGGTTAATTAACCTGATTGGCCAGTGGACACTCAGGTGTGGCCAGGTAGGGGCATGAGGTCATACAGGGGCGTGGTGAAGGCATGGTCTTCCAGCTCACAAACCTAATCAATTTTAACCTGTATGCCTGTCTACTTCAGAGGCAGTGCTATTCCTCTAATATGCAGATCCCAACAAAAAGAGTCAAGGAAAATGAAGACACAGGAAAGCATGATCCAGAAAAAGGAATAAGATAAAATTTGAGAAACTGACACTATTGAAAAGAGTTACATGAATTACCAGATCGAGAGTTCAGCATTGCCCTGGTAAGGGCTGCCTGTGATGACTGCGGCCCATGAAACCAAGAAGAATTGCCCTTGTGGTGACTCTGCAGCAATCCCACCCTGTGACAGGTCTCTGCCTGGGCCCTGAGGGTCTCCAAGACATTCTTTGAAATACAGATGGAAGTAGTCATGACTCCACAGCTCTTGCTCTCTGCATAGCTGCAGAGTTGGCAACACATGTATGCCATCAAAATTTATGACTTATGCCTTTTGGATCAGTGTCCTATGCAACATCCTGGCCCACTTGAGCTATAGCTGTGGTAGTTGAGGAATGCTATCCCAGAATGTAGGATCAGAGAGTTGAGGTAGTACATGCTGGGGTTCCACAAGTACCAAAGCCTTTCTTTTGACAGAGTTCTGACACCCAAGCCTTGGTAGGCTGGGTCTGTGACAGAACGTACAGAACCAATAGCCTTTGAAATGCTTTCAGGAGCATTCTTTCATTTTTTTAATAAATAAGCCACTGGCTCCTGCCCATCTGTTCCAATCTCCCTTGTCAACTAGTACCTTGGCCACACCTAAGGTCTACTCTCAAAAACATGATTTTTTATTCTTAGCCATGCTGATTATTTTTCAAATCTTTAAGCTCTTTTTTTCCTTTAGATTATAAATTCTGTTTTTTAATTTACTTCTCTCTTCTCCTATTTTAATATAGGTAATCAAGAGAAGCTATGCAGCACTCTCAACACTTTGCTTAAATCTTTCTGACACCAAATATCATCATTGATCATTTATAATTTCTGCCTTCCATAAACCCTGGAACAGGGACACAATTCAACCATGTCCTTTACTATTTTGTAACAAGGATGTACTTTCTTCCAATTTTCAGTATATTTTTCCTCATTTCTAAGATCTCACCAGAATTGTCTTTACCATACATATTTCTGCCATCATTCTGATTATGATCACTTAAGTAGTCTCTAAGATTAATGCTATGTCTATATCTCCCTGCTTTTATTGAGTCTCCACCAGAATAGCCCTTTATTGGCTAATCCCTACCATATTTTAGATATTTGTTATAACAATCTTTCACTTCTTAGTACTAATTTTTATCTTACTTTTATTTGTGTCTATGTAATAAAATATCTGAGGCCACACAATTGATAAATAATGAAAATTTACTTCTCACAGTTCTGGAAGCTAAGCTATTAAAGATCTAGGTGCCAGCAGATCCCATGTCTATTTAAGTCCTTGACTCTGTTTCTTTTGAATATGTTGCTTTTAATGCTGTGCCTCATGTTGCAGGAGGAATGGGAGGTCAAAAATGATAGAGTCTCCTGCTTTGAAACCATTGTATTCAAGGCCCTGTTTCTTCATACAACCAACATAAAGTTTGGAGGGGATACTAACATTCAAACTCTAGCCAAAAAAGTACCTAATCAGAAATAAGAATAAAATTGCCCCTGTTTGCAGATGAAAGAGTCCTAAAGACTCCAAAGAATCTTTAAAAAGCTATAGAAACTATAGAAGAGAAATTTATAGAAAAAATATACAATAGACCATTTCAAAGATAAGAAATATTGCCATCTATAAAAGAGATTAATAATAGACTACTATTATTTCAGATCAACTTATAGAAAAAAAGTTAGAAAAAAGTTGATATATTCTGAAATGGAAAGGGTACATTTATGACATCACAAGTTCTTGGTCATTGACAGCAATTAAGCAGATTCTGGATGACAACCTTCAGGATATTGTTTCAAGTACTAAGAAGGCATTATTTATCCATAACTGGTGACAAAAGTAAAATTAGTTTTGTGAAGGTCTACAGGATTATGATTTATGTGAATCATAGAACCATTCCATCATAAATTGTTGAATTTGATTTCCTTTTACAATAAAAATAATCAAATTATCATTTTGTAAAAGAATACATACATATTATATATATTTAAGGAGATTAACAAAATGAATAGAGAAAAATGAAAGAAAAACACACTCTAAATATACTATCAAAAACAAAGAGTTTTAAAAAGATTTATTTATTTTGAAAGACAGAGTTGAGAGAGAGAATTTTCCTTCCACTGGTTCACTGCTCAAAAGACCACAATGGCTGGGGCTGGGCCAGGCTGAAGGCAGGCTGAAGCCTGGAACTCCATCCATGTCTCCAACATGAGTGGCTGGGGCCTAAACATTTAGGCCATCTTCTGCTGCTTTCCCAGGTTAATTAGCAGGGAGATGGATCAACAGTGGTGCAGCTGGGATTCCTATTCATGTAACTGTCAACATTGCAAGGAGTGGCTTAGCTCACTGGGCCACAGTGCTATCTCTCCACCACAAAATATCAACAATAGCTGAATATCATTTAAGAAAATTAATTAGAAAGATACAAACAGAGATGGATAAATGCACAAATGATAGAGATAAATAGATATGTTAGATTGATAGACAAATTGACAACTGAAAATATTTCATATAAGGCCAAAAGACGTATTATTTTAAAAAATTAAGTATTCAGCATAAGCATACACAAATTTAGCAAGACAAGAATTTGAAGTGTAACTGAAGAAAACATTGGACATTCAAATAAACATTTCTTCATCACAATAAATTTTTCTTATAATTTATTTCTAATATATTTTGAAAAAATTATTATAAGTACTTTTCAACACATCTTTAACTCTTGTCTTAATTTCGCAGGGTATCATTTGCAACTCTACTGTACAAGGTAAACATTAGCATTCATAAATTGCCTTATCACCTTCCTTTCCAATTTCTGAATTGTGATTTTTTATGATTTTGACATGAACAAGATATTTAGCATTTGCATTATTACTATAAGTTGCAAAAATTTATAATTGTATGATTTTTGCATTGCTTTCATTTATCTCTTAATTTGAAAAATAGTATTTTTCAAGAAAACTTTAAAACTGTTCCTTCTTCCAAATTTTAATATGCTTAGTCCATTATGTTTCAATATTTCTTTTTTGGTATATAAATCTTTGGGTACATTTTATTATCTTTAGGAAAAAAATTTCTTAAACTTGAAATTAGGTAATTTTTTTTGACAGGCAGAGTTAGACGAGAGAGAGAGAGAGAGAGAGAGATCTTCCTTTTTCCATTGGTTCACCCCTCAAGTGGCCACTACGGCCCATGCATTGCAGCCGGCGTGCTGCACCGATCTGAAGCCAGGAGCCAGGTGCTTCCTCCTGGTCTCCCATGAGGGTGCAGGGCCTAAAGACTTGGGCCATCCTCCACTGCCTTCCCGGGCCACAGCAGAGAGCTGGCCTGGAAGAGGAGCAACTGGGACAGAATCCGGCGCCCCAACCAGGACTAGAACCGGGGTGCCAGCACCGCAGGCGGAGGATTAGCCTAGTGAGCCATGGCGCCAGCCGAAATTAGGTCATTTAATCAAGGTGTATATTTTAGCATGATCATTTGGTGTCAATTTTTCCTGGGATGTTACCAATTTCTTCATTTCATTAGAATTTGCTATGTTATATATTGTAATAGTTCATTTAATCTATACACTGAGTTATTTAATTTAGAGAAACCAAATATTCACCTCTATTTTTATGCTTATTTGATCTTTCATGGTTGTGTTCAGTATAATTATCTCCAACATTTCCTATATGTTACTATGTAATTAATTCACTTATCAGGAGATATACTTATTTTCACTTATTTGAAAGGCTGCAGGGGCATGGAGGTGGCTGGAGACACAGAGAGACAAGCAGAGAGAGACCTCCCATTTGCTGATTCACCTTCCCAAATCCCTGCAGTGGCCAAGACTGGGCAAAGCCAAAGCAAGTAACCCAGAGAGAAACTTTCTTTCTTTTTTTTTTTAATTGACAGGTAGAGTTACAGACAATGAGAGAGAGAGACAGAGAGAAAGGTCTTCTTTTCATTGGTTCACTCCCCAAATGGCCACCACAGCTGGTGCTGTGCTGATCCAAAGCCAGGAGCCAGGTGCTTCCTCCTGGTCTCCCATGCAGATGCAAGGGCCGAAGCACTTGGGCCATCCTCCACTGCCTTCCCGGGCCACAACAGAGAGCTGGACTGGAAGAGGAGCAACCGGGACTAGAACCTGGTGCCCATATTGTATGCCAGTGCTGCAGGTGGAGGATTAGCCAAGTGAGCCACAGCACCAGCCCTGAGAAATTTTCTTTTGAATAGCCCATATACTAGGCCATAAGGCAAGTCTCAGAAAATTCAAAATAACTGAAATCATGCCATGTATCTTTTCTGACCACAATGCAATAAAGCTGGAAATTAACAAGTTAAGGAATTCTAGAAAATATGCAAACACATGGGGACTGAATAACATGGCTCTTGAATGAACAGTGAATCACAGAAGAACTCAAAAGGGAAATAAAAAAAATTCATGAAAACGAAAGAGGGCAGCAAAATATATCAAAACTTACAGGATACAGCAAAAGCTGTATTAAGAGGGAAGTTTATAGCAATTAGTGCCCACATCAAGAAACCTGACAAGGCATTAAATAAATGAGCTATCAATGCATCTCGAGGACCTAGACAAAAAACAACAAACCAAACCCAAAATTACTAGGAGGAAATAAATAATTAAAATTACAGAAGAAATGAACAAATTGAAAGAAAATGTTACAAAAGATCAGAGAAATGAAGAGCTATTTTTTGAAAAATAAAATTAATATGCCAATTGGCACAACTAACTCCACTCACCCCCAAAAAAGAGGGAGAGACCCAAATCAATAAAATCAGAATTAAAAAAGGAGATATAACAACAGATTCTACAGAAATAAAAAGAATTATCAGGAATTACTAGACCAATAACCAAGATGGAGATTGAATCAATAATAAAGACCCTCTCAACAAAGAAAAGCCAAGCACTGGATGGTTACACTGCCATTTTCTACAAAACTTTTAAATAACTAGTTCCAATTCTGAAACTATTCAAAACAATTGAAAGGAAGGAAATCTTCCAAAACTTCTTCTATGAGGCCACCATCTTAATACCAAAGCCAGAAAAAAGATACAACAAAGAAAATTATAGACCAATATCTCTGATGACTATAGAAGCAAAAATCTTCAACAAAATACTAGCTAATCAAATCCAACAACATATCCGAAAGATCACAGAAAGATCATTCACCCCAACAAAGTGAGATTTATCCTTGGTATGCAGGGATGGTTCAAAATATGCAAATCAATAAATGTGATATATCACATTAACAAATTGAAGAACAAAAGCATATGATGAGATCAATAGATACAAAAATGCATTTGATAATGTACAAAAATCTTTCATAATGAAAACCTTAAGCAAATTGGGTATAGAAAGAACATTCCTCAACACAAACAAGACAACATATGACAAACACAAAGCCAGCATCATAATGAATTGAGAAAAGCTGGGAGCATTTTTACTAAGATCCAGAACCAGAAAATAAGGCATTCTTTCAACATTGTTATTCAACATAGTTCTGGAAGTTTTAGCTAGAGCCAAGAGACAATGAAAATAAATCAAACAGACACAAATTGAAAAGGAGGAAATCAAATTATCCCTGTTTGCACATGACATGATATTATATGTAAGGAAACCAAAAGACTTCACTAAGAGACTATTGAAACTCATAAGAGAGTTTGGTAAATTCGCAGAATGTAAAATCAAAACACAAAAATCAATAGCCTTTATATACACAAAACAATCCAAGGCTGAGAAAGAATTTGTAATATCAGTCCCATTCACAATAGCTAAAAAATTTGAATACCTTTTAGTAAATTTAGTAAATTTTAGTAAAGATCTCAACAATGAAATTACAAAACACTAAAGAAAGAAATAGAAGACACAAAAAATGGATGGGAAGAATTAATATCATCCAAATGTCATACTAGAAAAATAATTTAAAGAGTCAATATGATCCCACTCAAATTACTAAAGACATCCTTCTCAGATCTAGAAAAAATGCTACTAAAACCATATGTTAAAATAAGAGACCCTGAATATCCAAATAAATCTAAAAAAAGCTGATGGCATCATAATATCAGACTTAAAGACATACTACAAGTTTTGTTTCATAATCAAAACAGCCTGGTACAGCACAAAAATAGATATGTAGATCAATGGATCTACATAGAAATATTTGGAATAGAAATCCCAAATATTAATCCACACAACTCAACTGTCTAATCTTTGACAATCAAGATAAAATCACTCCCTAGAGAAAGGACAACCTCTTCAAAAAATAGTGCTGGGAAAATTAGAATTATTAGAAGTATAAAACAAGACCCCTACCTCATATATTATATAAAAATCAACTCAAATGAGTCAAGAATATCAATCTATGACCAGATGCCATCAAACTACTATAGGAAGACACCAGGAAACTGATTAAAACATTGGCATGGGCAAAGACTTCTTGGAAATGACCCCAGAAGCACAGACAATAAAAGCAAGAATAGTCAGAGTTACATCAAGCTAAGAAGCTTTTGCACTATAAAGGAAACACTAAACAAAATGAAGAAGCAATCATTAGAATGGGAGAAAATATTTCAAACTATACAACTGATAAAGGATTAATATCCAGAATCTGTAAAGAGCTTAAGAAACTCAACAACAACAAAACAATCAATCCAGTTAAGAAATGGGCAAAGGACATGAACAGGTATTTTTCAATGAATGAAATTCAAATGGATATGGCCAACAGACACATGAAAAAATGCTCAGGATCATTAGCCATAAAGGAAATGCAAATCCCAAGCACAATGAGGTTTCATCTCACTCCAGTTACATTGGCTATCATACAGAAATAAATAAACAATAAATGCTGGTGAGGATGTGAACGAGAGGCAACCTAATCCTCTGTTGGTGGAAATACAAACTACTATAGCCATTATGGAAGACAGTATGGAGATTCTTCAGAGACCTGAAAATAGATCTACTATATGACCCAGCTATCTGATTCTTGTTAATTTAACTCAAGGAAACAAAATTAGCATCCGAAAGAGTTACTTGTACCGCCATGTTTATTGCAGCTCAATTCACAATATCTAAGATATGAAATCAATCCAGATGCCCATCAATGGATGACTAGTTAAGAAAATGTAGTATATATACACTATGGGATACTGCTCAGCCATAAAAAAGTGAAATCCTATCTTTTGTAACAAAATATATGCAACTGCAAACCATTATACCTAGTGAAATAATCCAGTCTCAAAAAGTCAAACATATATTTTCTATGATATGTAGCAGTTAACATAGAATACAAAAAATGTATAGGAATGAAATGGACATTTTGGGATATGATTGTCATTTTTAGCCCTTGTTTATACCCCTGTGGAATTAAGCCACATTAATGACTTAATTAAGCTTGTGAATATAGAGTGGATTAAAATTATGTCTTTGCACAAACTGATGAAGTGAAAGGATGGAGGGAATGACATTGGAGGGGGATCAGGGGAGTGAAGGAAGTATGGTTTTCTTTTTGGAACTGTATATATGGAATGCATGAAATCTGTTATTATATTTTATAATGTATAAATATACATGATATGTATACTTTATTATAAACAGTTTTTTAACTTTTATTTAATGAATATAAATTTCCAAAGTACAACTTATGGATTACAATGGCTTTTTCCTCCCCATAACTTCCCTCCCACTCGCAACCCTCCCCTCTCCCGCTACCTCTCCCCTCCATTCACATCAAAATTCATTTTCAATTACCTTTACATACAGAAAATCAATTTAGCATATATTAAGTAAAGCTTTCAACAGTTTGCACCCACATAGAAACACAAAGTGTAAAATATTGTTTGAGTACTAGTTATAGCGTTAAATCACAATGTACAGCACATTAAGAACAGAGATCCTACATGAGGAGTAAGTGCACAGTGACTCCTGTTGTTGACTTAACAAATTGACACTCTTGTTTATGGCGTCAGTAATCATCCTAGGCTCTTGTCATGAGTTACCAAGGCTATGGAGGCCTTTTGAGTTCGCCGACTCTGATCATATTTAGACAAGGTCATAGTCAAAGTGCAAGCTTTCTCCTCCCTTCAGAGAAAGGTACCTCCTTCTTTGATGACCCATTCTTTCCACTGGGATCTCACTCACAGAGATCTTTCATTTAGGTCATTATTTTTTTTTTCCAGAGTGTCTTGGCTTTCCATGCCTGAAATACTCTCATGGGCTATTATAAACAGTTTTTAAAATCATTAAAACTATAGTTGTAATAATTCTTATCAATTTGTTTCAAAATATTTGAAATAAAGTCTGGCAAAATGTTGTATTTGAAGCAAAACTGACAGAAACAGACATTTCTTTCTCTCTTTTTCATTTGATTTTTCTTTAAATTTTACTTCCCACAATATAAAATAGAACATGTGCTATTAGTCTTTCTAATTTTTTAAAGAGAAATTTGTATTGCATAAATGTTATCTTTAGTCACCCTACTGCACAATAGAACTTCTTACTACTAGCTATAGTCTAGCTATAGTCTAGTACCCTATAATCAAAACTTTATTTTTTTAAAATCTCATTTAATATTAATGACTTTATGTTTCTTGACATTCTGAGACTTAAATGTTTTTCTCAACAAGTCATTTTAGGCTGATTTTCAAACATTCTATTGTTTTTTTTTTCTGTAGTCTGCAGTAATGGAGAGAAGAAAAGAGAATCCTGGTCTTGGTTTTATTTTCCCCAAGATTGTTACATCTGCTGTACTAAGATGTAGACCACCCCTTCCCAACTTCAGAGATATATTCATTTCTTTGGCATGTCTTTGAACTTAAAATTTACTCCACTAATTCCTTTTTTAGCCTTAGAACCTTCACTTCTGTAGAACAACTCTGTCTCATGGTTAACCCCCTTGCTGTGCATATCAGTCCTCCATTACTTCTTCAGAACGGTCAATGTAATATGTAATTCATTTTTATATTTATAATATTAGTCCAAATAATCAAGCATTTGTGGAATTATCATTATAGTTTCCAAACGGTAGAAGTTGGGTGGGCTTTTCACGTCCCCCTCTGATACCTCTTCTGCCACATTATCAAAAGTTACTTTCGTTAACTCCCTTTTTAAAACTCATTATATTGGTTTTTGCATCTTTCATTGTTTAGTTTTTTTTTATTTCTGGATAATTCTTATTAATGTTTTTACTGTTTTAAAAATAGTCTTTGCCTTTTTTCTTGTTAAATTTTTTCTATTAATTAGGAATTACAGAGAATTAGAGGAGGAACATTCTATAAAGAAATTTTTCCTTTTCATTTCAAACTAAAAATGTGAAGATTTGCTTTTATTTGTCCCAAGTCTAGAATTATTAAGAAAATAGAAAACAAGTTTATGTTTCTGTGGCTGACTAAGTTTAAGAAGATTTCATTATAAATAATACCTTCTGAATAGATGTAAATTATCAAGGCACATAAGCTATGGAGGCATGAAAAATTGGCTACATTAGAAATAGTAGACATTTTGATCAAACAGTCATATGAAAAGAATGAACTTTTTTTCAGTGAGCGTGTTTTATATGTGCAGATAATGTTAGACATCTGAGGCCACAGACCAAATAAACTACGTCTTCCTTGAAAATTTTTATATTTATTTTTCATTATTATTTCATTTTGGCCCTCTCCACTGTGTTACTAATATGAAAGTATTAAATTTCTTCATGTGATATTATTTTTTATCTTTTGATAAAATCTAATATGGCAATAATATGAACAAATGGAAAAGAACTATCACCTTATCATATAAATTAGAGATGAAAAAGACATATTCGTCATCTTGTTCAGTCTCCATTTTTTTCTAAATATGCATTTTGTTTTAATAACAGTCATAGTTTTGTTGCACCTTGATTTGGTTTTAAATTGAAGTCTTATATAAAAATGTATCTCTAATGGAATGATACAAAAATCCTATTTTAAGTTTATGGTCTTCAGCTTATTTTATGCATTATTAGATTTTGTTTTTCAAGAGGTCATGTGTACATTTTATTATTTTCTTCAGTGGAAAAAAAATGCTGTTTTAGTTACAAGTTATTTCAATGTCACCTACAGCTTGACCCAGTAAATCTGACAGGAAGATGGTGCCTAATTGTATTTGGCTTGACATTGTTATAACTTAAAACTGTACTCCTATATAATTAATCTCTAGGACACATATTCCTAAGTAATGTGTTAACACCCAGGTCCGTGTAGTTATTAAATTTTTCTCTCACACTATTTGTCATCGATTAATTTTTGTTTGTACACACCAAGAAAACCAGAAGTCAACTAACACTGAATTTTCACTGGAACAAATAGGAGACACTGAAATTGTGAATATGCACATTATTTATTGATATGAAGTCAGGTTTACTTATACATTAAAAGTTATTATATATATATTTATAAAATATGCATTAAGTCCAGAAGCAAAAAAAGTCCAGAAATAATTAGTGATGTATGATACCGTCAAGCACTTCAAATTCAGGAAAATATTCACCAAAGAAGAAATGTATAGGAAATTAAAACAATATATATGTATATATAAATATATAAAATATAGCTGGAACATACCAGTAATAATGGTAGTAATGAAAGATATTATTTTATAGAACTAAATATAATCTGTTAGTAAACTGTTGTTCTATAACTTTAATCTTAAAATTACTTGTGTTCTAGAATAATACATATAGTAAAATATTATGCTTTTGGCTTGTAAGCTTTTTTACTGTGTCAGTTTTCATTCTTCACACTTAACAGATGCACAAACAGAAGAAATGTTTTATGAATTGGTCTCCTAAATAATAAATAAATTGCTTACTTTCTTTGTTTGAAAAGCATTGATGTTTCTGCATGCTGTGCACTGGAGAAGTATGCAAACATTTTTATATGATAGAAAATCCCAATTTTTCTTTAAAAAGTTGGCAGCACTATGAGTCAAAAACATGATAAAACATCACAGTCTATTTCTAAATGCTTTGCATTTTAATACGGTTGAAGTTGAGGCAGTAAGTAATTTCAGAGATTTTCCCTTGAGCTGCATAGTTCTTTTCATATGTAATTATTCTCTGAGTGCATTAGATAATGCTATGGTTCCCACAGCTGTATACACATCTATAAATCATTAATGAGGCAGTTAACTGAAACAAAACTATAAAAGATTTGCATTACCCGGCAGAACCCTGGTTTAATTGACTTCTAGTTATTTACAATTAATTTTTCCTTTTGGAATAATAATTGCAAGTAATTTAGCTTTCTTCTTCTTCTTCTTTTTTTTTTTTTTTTTTTTGGCCCAGAAATTCGATGTTGTCTATTCAAAAGTTTTCTTTTTCCTTTGTAACAGAAACTCAGTGAGTGACCAATGTGAAGCTTGGGGTTTATTTTTCACTAGATAAAACCCCCTTCTACTCTCCATTCATAACATCCTTTTTGCCTTCCTCCCACCTAAAGGGCAGAGATAATTGAAAGAGTCTAGAAATGAAAGGAAACCTCACTTTGCCCAAAAATGGAATAAGGAGATTGAGTCCAGTAAAACCCATATCTTCAGGTTATATTTACTAAACCTTTATGTTTTTGAAAAAAAAATCTTCATTATTTTGAATTCCTTAACATGATTCAGTGTCAAATTGAAAAACAAATGAATGTTTCTAATGTATGTACATTTAAATGAATCATCATACTTTGTAATAATAAGGGCTATCCATAAAACAATTGCTTTTCTTATATACTAAAAATTCTTGGGCATATACTGACTCATTTTATCTTTTTCTACCTAGATACCATAATGTAGTGATAATATTCATTTTCCACAATTTTCTCTGCAAATCATCATCCCCAAAGCCAGTAATATACAGTAAGCAATCTATTGATGCAAAAAAATGATTGTTCTATTTAACATCCACTGATGATGGAAGCAGGAACCAAGAGAGAGAGGGAGAGCGAGCCAAGAAACACCCAAGGAAGTTATCTAATCAAAACAGTTAATACAGTTTTAATATAACTTCTCAGAAAAATATCTTCTAACGTTTGTTCATAGTATTTTTCACTTGAAAGTAAACCTTATAATATTATTCACTTGCAAGTAAACTTTAATAGTCAGATACTTGTCCCAGGATATAGTGTTTCCAACTTATCTTAGGGGGGCAGAGGACTAGTTGGACTACATGTCAGTTTAAGGATAATGATTACTACCATCCCTTCTTGAAAACTCAAGTATAATATGGAAATACTTAGGAGTGAAATAGAGCTTTCACAGGTGCAAAGGATCTCTTAAGGTGGTGAGAGTGGAGAGGATAATAGCTTACCTTTGTAAAATCAGCATTCATCTATCATTGTGATGGCCAGACAGTGACAGTGTTTGCTTAATTTCTTTAATAGAACTAGCAATTCAGTTAACAGAAGTGTAAACATTTAAAACAACTGCAATTATCCTTGAGTAGAAAAATATAAAAACATTATTTTAAGCCAGGTTGATCCAGAAAAAAAATTGGGAAAAGCATGATCTTTGTCATTATTGCCTCCAATTTTTCTGTTCTATACTCTCCATGTGGACTCAGTAGTAACCAAGCCCTCATTATGTACATTCTTGGATGCTCAGAAGTTTTCTTTCACTAGTAGTAACAGCAAGAATTATCCTTATGTATGGTAATTTAATTTTAAGACACACTAAGCCTTCATTCCTTGTCTCATTTTTATGCCTTGAGACTGCATTACTTTATAAAATGTTATTCTTTTGAATTTTAAGAAAATGTGTATTATTTTAGTATTTTTAGAGCAGTTTTAGGTTCTCAGTAAAATGTCTTTGTCTGTTCATGCTACCTTCCCTCCTAACCCTTGGCAAACTTTTTAATATTGCAATAGTGTGTATTTCCTTAGAATGTCATGTGGTTGAAACCATATACTATGTACAGCTTTCAGATGATCTACTTTCACCAAATCATATCTGCTTAAGTCTTTTCCATTTCTTTTTATGCCTTGATAATCCATTACTTTTTAGTGTTGTATAACATTGTATATTTTGCAGATATGACAGTACTTTAAAAGGTTTTCAGAAAATGTTATTAAAAGATAAGTTTATTTTGGTGCCGAAATGTTAAAATCCATACACAGTTTCTCAATAATACACATTTTCCATTAACCTTTTCAAGATCTCTCATGGTATAGATTTCAATATTGTTGACACAAAAATAAACTACTATTTTAATTCCATTTTCCATTAACTATTTGAAATGACCTCATATGGCTTTGTTTTTGTTTTTAAAGATTTTATTTATTTATTTGAGAGTTAGAGTTACAGACAGTGAGAGGTAGAGACAGAGAGAGAGGTCTTCCTTCCATTGGTACACTCCCCAGATGGCTGCATCGGCCAGAGCTGCACCGATCCAAAGCCAGGAGCCAGGAGCTTCTTTCGGGTTTCCCACGCAGGTGCAGGGGCCCAAGGACTCGGGCCATCTTCTACTGCCTTCCCAGGCCATAGCAGAGAGCTGGATTGGAAGAGGAGCAGCCAGAACTAGAACCGGTGCCCATATGGGATGCTGGTGCCGCAGGCGGCGAATTAACCTACTGCGTCACGGCGGCGGCCCCTATATGT
This sequence comes from Oryctolagus cuniculus, assembly GCF_964237555.1. Taxonomy (NCBI): domain Eukaryota; kingdom Metazoa; phylum Chordata; class Mammalia; order Lagomorpha; family Leporidae; genus Oryctolagus; species Oryctolagus cuniculus. Next base: position 64,130,970 of record NC_091453.1, read on the forward strand.
TTTTGTTTAGGCTTCACTTCATGGAGGAAACAAGATGCAGAAGAATTCTAATAATATTAATACCTATTTCAAATAGAAATTTTCATATTTTTATTTTCTTATGTGAAAATCTAAGCACAAAGAACTGAGTCTTCCTTAAAGTTAACCTGGATGGAAACAAATTATGCTACCTAAGGATATTGTGTATATCCAATATCTTCACATATATCATAAGTAGTCCACGAGTGAATAAGCAGCAGTCTTTAAATTTGGACATTATTTTCTGTCTGCACAGTGATTCACATACTCCTCCTACAATAATGGTTGGGCCCTTATAAGTGCCAAACCATACTCCAGATGGTGGAGTTTTGGCAATTCACAATAACACACAAAATTTCTGCCCCCATGATGTTTAAAGTATTTAAGGTGGGGATACAGGAAAAAATTAAATTATATAACATCAGATAGTTTTAATTTTCATCAGCCAACTAAAGCAAAATAAAAGGATTGGAAAGGAACAATGTTCTAATCACAGAAGGTCTTTCTGATAAATAATTGACTAGAGAATTGAAATGGTGAAGAGTGAGATATGTATATATCTATGGTCAGAGATTCCTAGGCTGAAGGAAGAATAAATTCAAAGTTATTGAGACAAAGAACTACACAAGAAAGAAGGCGTTCTAGAGTGAAATGAAGATTGGTGTCAGATAATGTCACAAAACTAGTGAGGATCTGGTTTGTGTTTGAATGTTATAGGCCATGGAAAGGACCTGACTTTTATTTTGAGTGAGATGGAAAGCTTTTGAATAATTTGCCGCTAATAAATGGAATTCTCTGACTTAAATATTTGAAACATTACTTCTGCTAAGTATACATATATTTAAGTTAAATGCATTCTATCAGTTTAACCATGTGTTCAAATCCCAACTTCGTCACTTAAATCGCTATGTGACATTGGGCCAAGTTGCTTAAATTTCCTTGGCCTTAAGGTTCCTCATCTGCAAAGTGAAGTTAATACTAGAGCCCACTTCATAGCTTATTATACAAATTTATATAAATAAAACACTTGTAGCACTACACTGTAATTGCTAGCTTTGCTCTGATCTTTCTAATTAGCTACATACTGTGAATCTCTTTCTTGATCAGTGCCCATTCCCACAATGTTAGTGGCTGCCCATTCCTTCTCTATACATAAACTATAATGCAGTTAAATATGCTTTATTCCTGGACATTTGAGTTACTTTCAACTTTTCAATGCAGTTGTAATACATATATTATATTAATATACATATATTACATATATGTACATATATTATACATATATATTATTTCATCCACCTACTATGATATAGTCACACTGGCCTCCTCACTGCTCTTTAATCAAGCCCTGCATTTTCCTGCCTTAGGTAGGGTGATTATGTCATATACTTTCCAAACCAGGATAGGAATGAAAAGGAAAAAGAGTAAAAGTGAGCACAATTAGGCCGGCGTCGTGGCTCACTTGGCTAATCCTCCACCTGTGGCGCTGGCACCCCAGTTTCTAGTCCGGGTTGGAGCGCCGGGTACTAGTCCCAGTTGCTCCTCTTCCAGGCCAGCTCTCTGCGGTGGCCCGGGAAGGCAGTGGAGGATGGCCCAAGTGCTTGGGTCCCTGTACCCACGTGGGAGACCAGGGGGAAGCACCTGGCTCCTGGCTTCAGATCGGCACAGCGCCGGCCGTGGTGGCCATTAGGGGAGTGAACCAACGGAAGGAAGACCTTTCTCTCTGTCTCTCTCTCAATGTCTATAACTCTCTCTCTCTGTCTCTCTCTCTCTCACTGTCTAACTCTGCTTGGCAAAAAAAAAAAAAAAAAGCACAATTAAAGTATATTCCAGAGCAACAGATAACAGGGAACATTCACAACAAACTGGGACATATTGTATTGATCCTAGAGTCTTTGAATTGTTTTTCTTTTTTTTCTTTTGTTCTGTTTTACCCATTCCTGGAATTCTCTTACAACAGATGACTTACCTCTTCACAGTCTTCAGAGTTCTGTTCGATTTTCACATTATTGAAGAGACCTTCCCTCACCTATATTAAAAAGCCTAACTTTACCAAAAGCACAACCTGTTTCTTTTTCTTCAAAAATTAATTACCACATGTTATATTTTATATTTGCTTGCTTATTGTCTGTCTTCTTTTGCTAAAACATAATCCACTTGTGACTAGAGACATTATTTTGCTCATTTCTGTATCCCTAGTAATTAAAATAGTGTTTGACACAAAATGGAGACTCAATTAATAATAGATAATAAACAAATAAATTAGTGAATGAATTAAGTTGTTCCAGTCTCTTCATGAGTCCATGAACTTAAGTAATGCAACTGGATTAGTATGCTGAGCATAGAAACAGTACTATAAGATGGTTCCAGTTTCGGGTAGATAGAATAAACGCCCAGTACCTTTCCCTTCTTTTGAATGCAACTATAACAAAATGCATGACCTAGATATTTCAGAACTCTGAAAAGTAAATAGCTATCTAGTGGATAGCTGGAGCAGAGGCACCAGAATTTGAAATGTAAGTGAACTGGCAATGAGTTTACCATTTCTTGCCCACAGTCTCCGCTGGCCTAAATATGCAGTTCCAAATTATATTCCTAAGAGGGAACACTGAGGCCCAGATATTAATGTAAAATCTGTCTCAAAAAATGGAAAAAGGAACTTCTGAGGCACAGCGAGAGTAGACAAGAGCATCTGAATTCTCATCTTTCCATTTTCTACTTTCTCTTATTCCTCAACCTCGGGCGATATTCAGCAGCAGTGATAGCAGCCAGCAATGAGATCTTTCAGGGATAAAACTCAAGAGAATATTCTTCATCATTCAGTTGAGCTGCAGCAAAAGAGAGTGAAGCCAAGCACTCTTGCTTGTTGATCTCTTTCTAGTGCGCACTCATTCTCCCCCTTGTCACATATGTAGTATAGTCCCAGGACTTAGTGGTTTATGTCAGCAAGACCTCTGCTTAAAAGTAGAACCCCAAATGAATGAAAGTACTTGGAAAAGAAAGTAAACAGAAATGTTCGCGAAAGCAATCCCACATAGCTCCTGGGGTCAGCCACAACCTGCATGGGCCAAATCCATCTAATGGATAGAACCCCACCCAGGTTTCAGAACGAACCCTCCATGGTGCACATGCAGGACAGATCCAAACAGCGTTCGTTGCAAAGTCTTTGAAAACTGAACTGACATTCAAATCTCAGCCCATGAAAGTTTGGAACTAAACAGGATGGATGCCTACTAAAATATCTATATAGCAGCTCACTCCACAGGATTTAAACAAGATCCCATGATTGGTTTCAAAATGAGTTGGTCCCCAAACTCATGAAGGAATTTAAACCCTGAACTCATAAATTAATAGTATAGGAGGTGGGCTAAGTGAAAGGTCTATAGGTCATTGGAGCACGGCTTTGCAAGGGAACTGGTGATAAAAAGAGAGCAAGGTGCAGCTATTCTCCCTGCTTCGTGGCTCACCATGGGATCTTTCCTCCTCAAGCAATCTGACATGTCATACATGCTTCTCAGAGGCTAAATGCATGGGAGTACGCAATCACAGACTGTGAACCTCCAGAACCATGAGCCAAAATGGACGCCTTGCCTCCTAAGTAGCATGTCTCACAGATTTAATTATCATAATGGAACGCTGATACACCAGAGCGACATAACACTTTCAAAACATCTGATATCTAATCCAAAATTATGTGGTGTACGAAGCAGCACAAAATATCAGTTTTCACAGTAAAAGAAAGAGGCCAACTAAGTACAAAAGTTGAAATTGACCAAGAATTGTATGTAATCTTGATAAATAACCATGAAAATGATGATGAAATAGGAAGGTCCAGCAAAGAAATAGGAGATATAAATGCAAACTTTTAAAAGAGAAAATATTTTATTTTTAAATTGACAAAACAGCATTATTTGTGTATACAAATTGTAGAATTTATAAATCAAGCTCTAAACCTGTTTCATTTTTTAATTTAAATATTTTATTTATTATTTTTAGATAATATATTTTTAATTTACATTATAGTCTGAAGCTTAATGTGCCACTAAATAAAGAATTCAACAACTACAGTCAAGCAGGAAACTTGAAATTCAAAACACTACAGTCAAGTAGAAAAATAGGCACAGGATATACACATTAATGAAAGGAAAAGATGTTTGACTTCACTCACATAAAGTAAGCTTTAAAACTATAGTAAAATATGATTATAATCAATTTGTTTGCAAAGGTTTAAACAACATTTGACAAAACACTGTATTTGCAGCAATATTTTTTCTTTCTTTCTCTTTTCTTTCTCCTTCCTTCCTTCCTTCCTTCCTTATTTCCTTATTTCTTTCCTTCCTTCCCTCCCTTCTCAATTTTTCTTTCTTTCTTTTAACTTTCTTTAATTTTAGCTCTAACATACAAAGGAGAACAAACCTTATTGTCTTTCTGTGTTTGGTTTATTTCACTCAACATGACATCCTCCAGTTCCAGTCAATTTTCCATGTGCAGTAAAATGGTTGGAACTAAATGAAAATATTAATTAAAAATATAAGTGGATGGGGCCAGTGTTATGGCACAGACAGAGTTAAACCACCGCTTGCAATGTCAGCATCTCATATCAGCACTTCTTCCAGTACCAGTTGCTCAACATCTGATCCAGCTCCCTATACTGATGAACCCAATAAAGGAATGCAACGGAGAATGCCCCAGGTATGTGGGCCTCTGCCACTAACATGGAATACCCAGTTGGAGTTCTAAGTTCCTAGCTTCATCCCAGCCCAGTTCAGCTGCTGTGGACATTTGGGGACATTTAATTTAATTAACTAAAATCAATCAGCAGGTGGAAGATTTTCTCTCTCTCTCTCTTTTTCTCCCTCCCTCCCCCCTCTCCCTCTCTCTCTCTCCCTCCTCCCTTGATCCCTTCCTCCATCTCTGTAACCTGCATTTTAAATACATAAATAACTATTTAAAAGTATATAAAACACTGGAAAAATTCACTGAATGGAATTTGCACATGGCAGAGTAAAGAGTAAGTAAGCTTAGCTAGTCTCATCAACAGAATGAAAAAATGATTCAAATAAAAAGGAGGCTCAAGGATCAGTGAAACACAAACAGAAGGGCTAATGGTTATGTTACTGGAAATCCAGAAAGTGGTGAGAAAGATTACAGTGCTGAGAAGATATCTGATGAAATAATGGCTGAAGACAATATAAGTTTGATGAAAGACACGAATCTACAGACAAAAGAAGTTAAACAAATCCCAAACAGTTTTAAACCTCTTCCACAAAAAGTCTATGCACACAAGCTGTTGCTGTGGCATAGCGGGTAAAGCTGTCACCTGCAGTGCTGGCATCCCATATGGGCACCGGTGGTTCAAGTCCCAGCTGCTCCACTTCCAATCCAGCTCTCTGCTATGGCCTGGGAAAACAGTGGAAGATGACCCAAGTCCTTGGGCCTCTGCACCCACATGGGAGACCCAGAAGAAGCTCCTGGCCCCTGGCTTTAGATAGGTCTAGCTCCTGAAGTTGCAGCCATTTGGGGATTTAACCAATGGATGGAAGACCTCTTTCTCTCTGCTTCTGCTTCTCTGTAACTCTGCCTTTCAAATAAATAAACAAATTTTCAAAAAAATGAAGAAACATTTTTAAAAAGTCTATGCACAGATACATAGTCAAATTGCTGTAAACAATAGACAAAGAAAAATTATTGAACAAAATTAGAGAAAAAAATGATCCAGTACTTATAAAGCAATGGTAATATGAATGAATGATTATTTACCAGAGATCAGAGGTCATAAGGAAGAGGCAAAATACTTTTAATCCAAAGGAAAAAATGAATTGTCAACTCAGAATTGTAAATCCAAGGAAAATGAACTTCAGAAATAAAAGGAGAGATAAAGATAATCTCAAATGAAAGAAAGTTAATAGAATGTATGAAAGCAAATATGCTCCAAAATAATTACTACTGGGTGCAAAGGAAGCCATTCAAACAGAAAAAAATGATACTAGAAATATGGGATATCAGAAATGAAGGAAGAACAACATAAATGGTAATCAATTTTTATCATTATCTTAACTCATGTAAAACATGCTTTTTTTATTTGACAGATAGAGTTAGACAGTGAGAGAGATAGAGAGAAAGGTCTTCCTTCCATTGATTCACCCCCACAAAATGGCCGCTATGGCCAGCGCTGTGCCGATCTGAAGCCAGGAGCCAGGTGCTTCTTCCTGGCCTCCCATGCAGGTGCAGGGCCCAGGCACTTGGGCCATCCTTCACTGACCTCCCCGAGCCACAGCAGAAAGCTGGACTTGAAGAGGAGCAACCAGGACTAGAACTCAGTGCCCACATGAGATGCCAGGGCCGCAGGTGGAGGATTACCCAAGTGAGCCACGGCACCGGCCCCAAAACATACTTTCAAAATGAAAAAAAAAAAATCTAGAAAATTGTCTAATGGGATATTAAAGACATGCAAAACATATAAGGCAACTACAACATAAGAGGAGAATGCAAAGGAAACTCTATAATATTAAGACATCCATAGTACTTGGGGGTGGGTGTTTGTTCTAGCAGTTAAGATCCCAGTTAAGCTGCCCATGTCCCATATCAGATGCCCAGATTTGACACCCAGATCCAGCTTTCAATTCCATTTTTCTGCCAGTGCAGACACAGGGAGGCAGTATGTGATGGCTCAAGTAGTTGGGTTACTGCAACTGACGTGGGAGACTTCTACTGAGTTATGGCCTTCTGGCCCTAGCTCTGTCCTGGCCATTGCATCCTTTATGGGAATGAACCAGCTTGCTCTCTCTCTCTCTCTCTCTCTCTCTCTCATATCTTTCTCAAATAAATTAATAAAAATATTTTAAACACCTCTTTATCCTATAGCCCAACTAAAGTATAAAACTATTGATTCAAATTAAATTAAAATGAAAATTAAGCAAGTTTAACCCTTAAAACAACCACTAAAATCTAAACAATAATATATAGACAGAAATATAATGGATAAACAAAAATTAATGTTAAAATGTATTCAAATTAACCAAAAGAATGAAAGACAAAAGCGGAGCACAAAGAAAAAAATAAGTGGCAAACTAAACTCAAACATATCAATAGTTATTTTAAAATGATTTCAACATCTCAGTGGGAACCAGCATTGTTGCCGCATGGGTTTTTTGGGGGTTTTTGTTTTTGTTTTTGGTGTGGCCTTAGCTAATTCCTTTCTTTAAATTTTATTTTGTTTAAAGAATACAACTTCGTGCATTTAATATATACATATTTGAGAATATGATGATACTTCCCCCTCTACCTCCCTCCTACCCATACTCCTGCCTTTCTTAATCCTCCCTCTTCCTTTCCCATTCTTATTTTTTACTGAGATAATTTTCAGTTAATTTTTGTACTCGTCAGATTAACCTTACACTAAGTAAAGAGTTCACTGATTAATATGAAGAAAAAAAAAGATGTAAAGAACAAAAACAAACAAGAAAAGCATTGTTCCTTGACAGTGGAGGCAAGGCTCCTTGCGATGCTTCCTTCCTATATCAGAGTGCCAATTTGAGTCCCAGCTGCTCCACTGATCCAGCTCCCTGCTAATGTGACTGGGAAATCAACAGAAGATGGCCCAAGTGCTTGGGACCCTGCCAACCACATGGGAGGCCTAGAGAGAGTTTCTGGCTCCCGGCTTTGACCTGCAACAGCCTTGGCTATTTTGGCAACTTGTCAAGTGAACCAGCATATTCTTTCTCCCCCTTCCCAAATACTCTTTCAAATAAATAAATAAATAAATAAATAAGTGATTTTAATAAATAAATAAATAAATAAATGAAATCGCAAAGACTATCTGAATGAATGAGTAAACAGGAACCAACTCTATAATTTCTATGGATCTACTGGTAAAGAAGACTCATCAAAATTGATGCTGCAATGAACCCAGTTTCATCAGGATATTCCCATATGGCTTCCAGTTCTCAGGATCCCTTTCCTTCCTAGCCAATGCCCTCACAGTAAACACTCTGAAATCTTAGAATCCATTTTGCGTTGTGATTCAACCAATCACAGGATGAGACTCAGTTTTTAGCAATCTAAGTAGTGCAAGTACAAGAGTTAAGTGCTTCCTTTCAAATAAATAAAATCTTTAAAAAAAAAAGATGCTAAGATCTTTAATAAGTAGGAACAGGATCAGCATTGTGGCACAGTGGGCTAAGTTGCCTGTTGTTTGCTACACCAACATCCCATATCACAGCAATGGTTTGGGTCTGATTTCTCAATTTCCAATCCAGCTCCCTACTAATGCACCTGGGAAAACAATGGAGGATGGTGAAAGTATCTGGGCATTGGTCATCCAAATAGGAGACTTGGATGTAGTTTTAGGTTCCTGGCTTTAGTGCAGAAGAGGGCCTGGCCATTATGGCCATTTGGGGAATGAATCAGTAGATGGGGATTTCTGTCTCTCTGTCTCTCCCCAACTCTCTGTTACACAGACTTTAAAATACATAAATAAATATTTTTTTTATTTTTTTAAACTTTTATTTAATGAATATAAATTTCCAAAGTACAGCTTATGGATTACAATGGCTTCCCCCCCCCCATAACGTCCCTCCCACCCACAACCCTCCCCTTTCCCACTCCCTCGCCCCTTCCATTCACATCAAGATTCATTTTTGATTCTCTATATATACAGAAGATCAGTTTAGCATACATTAAGTAAAGATTTCAACAGTTTGCTCCCACACAGAAACATAAAGTGAAAAATACTGTTTGAGTACTAGTTATAGCATTAAATCTCAATGCACAGCACACTAAGGACAAAGATCCTACATGAGGAGTAAGTGCACAGTGACTCCTGTTGTTGACTTTACCAATTGACACTCCTGTCTATGGCATCAGTAATCTCCCTATGCTCCAGTCATGAGTTTCCAAGGCTATGGAAGCCCCCTGAGTTCACCGACTCTGATCATATTTAGACAAGGCCATGGTCAAAGTGGAAGTTCTCTCCTCCCTTCAGAGAAAGGTACCTCCTTCTTTGATGGCCCATTATTTCCACTGGGATCTCACTCCCGGAGTTCTTTCATTTAGGTTTTTTTTTTCCCCCCAGAGTGTCTTGGCTTTCCATGCCTGAAATACTCTCATGGGCATTTCAGCCGGATCCGCCTGCCTGGGCTGATTCTGAGGCCAGAGTGCTGTTTAGGACATCTGCCATTCTATGGGTCTGCTATGTATCTCACTTCCCATGTTGGATCATTCTCTCCCTTTTTTATTCTATCAGCTAGTATTTGCAGACACTATTCTTGTTTATGTGATCCCTTTGGTTCTTAGTCCTATCATTATGATCAATTGTGGACAGAAATTGATCCCTGGGACTAGTGAGATGGCATTGGTACATGCCACCTTGATGGGATTAGATTGGAATCCCCTGGTATGTTTCTAACTCTACCGTTTGGGGCAAGTCAGCTTGAGCATGTCCCGAATTGCACATCTCTTCCCTCTCTTATTCCCACTCTTATATTTAGCAGTGATCACTTTTCAGTTAAGTTTCAGCACTTAAGAAGAATTGTATATTGATTACAGTATTCAACCAAAAGTATTAAGTAGAACAAACAAAAAAAAATACTAAGAGGGATAACATATTAAGTTGCTCATCAACAGTCAGGGTGAGGGCTGATCAAATCACCATTTCTCATAATGTTCATTTCACTTTAACAGGTTTCCTTTTTGGTGCTCAGTTAGTTGTTACCTATCAAGGAGAACAAGTGGTATTTGTCCCTTTGGGATTGGCTTATTTCACTCACACTAACCCACTGTTGGTGGGAATGCAAACTGGTTAAGCCACTATGGAAGTCAGTCTGGAGATTCCTCAGAAACCTGAATATAACCCTACCATATAACCCAGCCATCCCACTCCTTGGAATTTACCCAAAGGAAATTAAATTGCAAACAAAAAAGCTGTCTGCACCTTAGTGTTTATTGCAGCTCAATTCACAATAGCTAAGACCTGGAACCAACCCAAATGCCCATCAACAGTAGACTGGATAAAGAAATTATGGGACATGTTCTCTATAGAATACTATACAGCAGTCAAAAACAATGAAACCCGGTCATTTGCAACAAGATGGAGGAATTTGGAAAACATCATGCTGAGTGAATTAAGCCAGTCCCAAAAGGACAAATATCATATGTTCTCCCTGATCGGCGACAACTAACAGAGCACCAAAGGGGAAACCTGTTGAAGTGAAATGGACATTATGAGAAACAGTGACTTGATCAGCTCTTGTCCTGACGGTTGATGTACAATGTAATACTTTATCCATTTTAGTATTTTTTTGTTCTAGTACCATTGGTTGAACTCTGTAATTAACACAATTATTCTTAGGTGTTTAAATTTTAACTGATAAATAAATATTTTAAAAATATGTGGGCCAGCGCTGTGGCATAGCAGCTAAAGCCACTGCCAGCAGTGCTGGGCACCGGTTCGATTCCAGGCTGCTCCACTTCCGATCCAGATCTCTGCTACGGCCTGGGATAGCTGTAGAAGATGGCCATCCAAGTCCTTGGACCCCTGCACCCGCGTGGGAGACCCAAAAGAAGTTCCTGACTCCTGGCTTTGGAATGGCACAGCTCCAGGATCCGGCAGCTCCAGCCCTTGTGGCCATTTGGGGAGTAAACCAACAGATGGAAGACCTCTCTGCCTCTCCTCTCTCTGTATAACTCTGACTTTCAAATAAATAAATCTTTGTTTTCCTTAATTTCAATACCATTTTTATTTTAGTCTTCCTAAAGTGCTACATAAAGTCTTTTTTTTAATTTCTTTAATGAGCATAAATTTCCAAAGTACAGCTTATGGACCACAATAGCCTCCTCCCCGCACCGTGTCTTCCCTCCCATCCACAATGCTCCCCTCTCCCACTCCCTCTCCCCTTCCCCTTCACATCACGATTAATTTTCAATTATCTTTATATACAGAAGATCAATTTAGCGTATGTTAAGTAAAGATTTCCACATTTTGCTCCCACACAGAAACACAAAGTGTAAAATACTATTTGAGTACTAGTTATAGCATTGATTAAACACCTAAGAGTAATTGTGTATTAATTACAGAGTTCAACCAATAGTTTTAAGTAGAATATAAAATGCAACTTTTGTATTGTTGTGGCTCCCCCCCGCGACCTCCCTCCCTCCCGTGGCCCTCCCCTCACCCACTTCCTCTCCCATCCCGCCCTTCATCACGTTTCATTTTCAATTACCTTCATATAAATAAATCTTAAAAAATAAACAAGTAGTACCCAGTGGGAGACCATCAGGTCATTAAATGCAGTCCTCTCCCCACCCCCGAAGAAATTGATGTCATTCTCATGAAACCATGATGAGTTCTCACGGAGTAAATGTGGCCCCTGAATCACATCCCGGCTTCCTAAGTCATCATCTCCCTCGCACACATGCTCCTGCTATGATATCATCTGCTGTTACTTGGTGCAGCAAAGGGAACTTTCACAAAAGCCAGAACAATGCTGTCTCAACTTTTCGCCTCCAACACTGCAAGTTAAATAAATATACCTCTCTTCTTTATAACGTAGCCAGCTTCATGTATTTTACTCTAGCAAGGGGAAACTGACATAGCAGGCTTCCTTTGCTTTGTTCTTCTAGCTGTCCTCATTTCTCATCCCTCTTCCCTACTACAGTGCATTATCCTTCACTCCTATCTCTGTAAGTAGCCTTCCCTCAGGACCTTTCATTGAATCTAAAAGAAAAATCATTCTCTAGGGACCAGTGCTGTGGCATAGCAGGTAAAGTCGCTGCCTACAGCGCCAGCATCCCATATGGGTACTGGTTCAAGTCCCAGATGCTCCACTTCCCATCCAGCTCTCTGCTATGGTCTGGGAAAGCAGTAGAAGATGGCCCAAGTCCTTGGGCTGCTGCACCCACATGGGAGACCTGGAAGAAGCTCCTGACTCCTGGCTTCAGATTGGTGCAGCTCCAGCTGTTGCAGCCATTTGGGGAATGAACAAGCCGGTGGAAGACCTCTCTCTCTCTGCCTCTTTTTATGACTCTATGTGACTCTGCCTTTCAAATAAATAAGTAAATAAATAAATCTTTAAAGAATCATTCTCAATAATAAGGGAAATTTGATTGCCATGTCATGTTTTCTTAAAAAAGATTTTTTATTTATTTTATTTGAAAGGCAGAGTTAGTGAGGGATAGATGGGGGAGGGGGAAAGACAGAGAGAGAGACTGTCCATCCACTATTTCACATCCCAAATACCCAAATGGCCACAGTGGCTGAAGTTGGGCCAGGCTGAACTCAGGAGCCTGGAGCTCCCTCTGGGTCTCCCACAAGGGTGACAGGGGCCCAAGGACTTGGAAAAGCATTTGCTGCTTTTCCAGGCTCATTAGCAGGAAGCTGGTTTGGAAGCAGAGCAGCAGTGATTCTCTGTTAGCACTGCAGGCTCAGTTTAACCTGCTGAGTAACAGCACTGGCACATCCATTGTATGAGTTCTTGTTGTTTATTTTCACCATGTACTTACATTCATTTTCCTATTAAAATGCATATGACTTAAGATAACAATAACCATAAAAGACAATTTCTAATGCAAAAACTTGAGATGACTTGGGGACCTGGAAGTAGGATCTTCTGGCAGTCCTTCCACCATTCATTTTGATCAATGGCTTACTGTGAAATCATATGGACACTAGAAACAAACTTCACATATATCGTATTTTCACCTCAGGCTAAATCTGCTGTGGATATCAGATTTTCTAATTCTGGATAGCATTTTTCTTAAAAATTCCTTAAAATAAATACATCATTATAAAGAGTTTAGAATAGCCGTTAACAATAAGAGTACACTTGCTTTTTTGAATAAAGTTGTTTCCATAGTCTTAGTTGATGTATAAATGATAATTAAACATATATTCAAAGAAATTTCAATAAATTTCTTGAAGAACAAATAATTTTGCTGCATAGACATCCATGTTGATGATTAAATACAATTCTTCACAGGAGTGTTTTTAAAATTCAATTAAATGCACCTGGAGTAGTTACAATTGATTATCAAGTATTACGAGTTTTTATAAAAAGTAAAATAAAAATTTTTCCCAGACTATTAAGTACCTTGGGATGTTTATAACGTTTTTGTGCCCATGATATACTTAGGTTATGTTTTTCTTTTTTTTTTTATTTGACAGGTAGAGTTATAGACAGTGAGAGAGAGAGACAGAGAGAAAGGTCTTCCTTCCATTGATTCAACCCCCAAATGGCTGCTACGACTGGCACTGTGCCAATCTGAAGCCAGGAGCCAAGTACTTCTTCCTGGTCTCCCATGCAGGTGCAGGGCCCAAGCACTTGGGCCATCCTCCACTGCTTTCCTGGGCCACAGCAGAGAGCTGGACTGGAAGAGGAGCAACAGAAACTAGAACTCGGCGCCCACATGGGATGCTGTCGCCGCAGGCAGAGGATTAACCAAGTGAGCCATGGCGCCAGCCTACGTTATGTTTTTCAAACATATGTCAGTGTATGTTCCCTTCATATTTTCAAAATGTCCAGAGCAAAAAAAATTTGGTTTGTCAACTGTCAAAATATGAATTCTTCTGTAGTATGTGTCACTGTGGGACCTGAATCACTCAAGAAGAATTATCTCAAGAGGCCATTTTATTGCATAAATATACTTCTTTTTGTTTTTTAGGAACAGAGTGATACTTCCCAACCTCCCCTCCCACCTGCCCACACTACAACCCTTCTTCCACCTCCCTCTCACATTACTAATCTTTTTTTGAAGATTATTATATTTTTTATTTAGTAAATATAAATTTCCAAAGTACAGTTTATGGATTACAATGGCTTTCCCCACCCCCTCACAATTTCCCTCCCACTCACACCCCTCCCATCTCCCACTCCCTCTCCCATTCCATTCACATCAAGATTCATTTTCAATTATCTTTATATACAGAAGATCAATTCAGTATATATTAAGTAAAGATTTCATCAGTTTGCACCCACACAGAAACACAAAGTGTAAAATACTGTTTCAGTACTAGTTATAGCATTACTTCACATTGGACAACACATTAAGGACAGATCACACATGAGAAGTAAGTACACAGTGACTCCTGTTGTTGACTTAACAATTTGACACTCTTGTTTATGGCGTCAGTAATCTCCCTAGGCTCTAGTCATGAGGTGCCAAGGCTATGGAAGCCTTTTGAGTTCGCTGACTTTGATCTTATTCCGACAGGGTCATAGTCAAAGTGGAAGTTCTCTCCTTCCTTCAGAGAAAGGTACCTCCTTCTTTGATGGCCCATTATTTCCACTGGGATCTTACTTGCAGAGATGCAGAGATCTTTCATTTAGGTCTTCTTTTTTTTTTTTTTTTCAGAGTGTCTTGGTTTTACATGCCTAAAATATTCTCATGGGCTCTTCAGCCGGATCCACATTCCTTAAGGGCTGATTCTGAGGCCAGAGTGCTATTTAGGACATCTGCCATTCTAGCAGTCTGCTGTGTATCCCGCTTCCTATGTTGGATCGTTCTCTGCCTTTTTGATTCTATCAAGTAGTATTAGCAGACACTAGTCTTGTTTGTGTGATCCCTTTGACTCTTAGACCTATCAGTGTGATCAATTGTGAACTGAAATTGATCACTTGGACTAGTGAGATGGCATTGGTACATGCCACCTTGATGGGATTGTATTGGAATCCCCTGGCACATTTCTAACGCCACCATTTGAGGCAAGTCTGATTGAGCATGTCCCAAATTGTACATCTCCTCCCTCTCTTATTGCCACTCTTATATTTAACAGGGATCACTTTTCAGTTAAAATTTAAACACCTAAGAATAATTGTGTGTTAATTATAGAGTTCAACCAATAATACTAGAACAAAACAAAAAAATACTAAATAAAGCATAAATATACTTTAACGTATATTTTAAAATAAAGCAAGCAAGCATTTGGGCAATCCTTTTAACACTAGTGAGAATTATTACAAGTTGGAATTGAGGGTAGTTGATATATGAAATCTGGCCCCTGTGGGTATTTGTCTGCTTACCCCTGGGACCACACAAAGAGTTTATGCAGCCCTCAGTGTGGTCTCAAATTTCTCCACAGTCTCCTACCAGGTTGCCAAGGTTACCAAGTTTGTGTACTCGGTGAGTTCTCTCGCCCCGCCTCAGATTTTCACAGTCTCAGTTCTTTTGCTCCACACTTTCAGTAGGTCTTAACCTCATGTTATTTCTCTCCACCAGAGTCAGGTTTTTCTGCTTGGCTAATGGCGGGGGCCGCATTGCATATGTAAAATGGCGCCTGCTCTTTGTCTTGCTTGGCTTTGTAAGGTGAGTGGAGAGAGAAGCTAATGTCAGTGCCAATTCCCATTATTTGTTCATTTTTTTCTCTCCTCCAGTCAGCCTGGGGAACTTTCCCCAGTGGGGTTTCAGGCCTCGTTCCCTCTAGGCTCTTTCTGCCTTTCCCCGCCACTGTCTTGGGTTACTGGGGTTTTTGTCTCACCTCCCTTTCCAGCGCTGGCAGACTCTGTGGCTCGTCTTCTGCGGCTCGTCTTCTGCTGCTCGGGTCCCGTGGTTCGCCCACCACGTGGAAGCCGAACCACGGGAGCCGAGCAGCAGAAGACGAGCCAAATATGCCAAACAACAAGTGCAGAAACCGAGGTAACAAGAACAAGGAAGACACTATGATGCCCCCAAATGAAAAATACACCCCAATTCAAGATTATGAAGATGATGAGATAGAAGAAATGCAAGAAGCGAATCTCAAAAAATTGATAAGAACATTAAGAAGTTCTCAAAAACAAATTCTTGACTACAGAAATCCTTAATGGACAAATAGAAAATCTCTCTCGTGAAAATGAAATATTAAGGAGAAATCAAAATGAAATGAAACAACTAGTAGAACAGGAAACTGTGATAGTGATGAGAAATCATAATGAAATGAAGAATTCAATAGATCAAATGACAAACACATTAGAGAGCCTTAAAAACAGATTGGTGAAGCAGAAGAGAGAATATTGAACTTAGGAGACAGAGAATAGGAAAATATACAGTCAAACCAAAGAAAAGAAGGGGAAATTAGAAATCTATAAAATATTGTCGGGAATCTACAGGATACTATTAAAAAACCCAACATTTGTGTTCTAGGAGTTCCTGAAGGCATGGGGAGTGAGAAAGGATTAGAAGGCCTTTTTAGTGAGATATTAGCAGAAAATTTCCCAGGTTTGGAGAAGGACAGAGACATCCTAGTACAGGAAGCTCATAGAACCCCTAATAAACACGACCAACAGAGATCCTCACCACGACACATTGTAATTAAACTCACCGCAGTGAAACATAAAGAAAAGATCCTAAAATGTGCAAGAGAGAAACGTCAGATTACTTTCAGAGGATCTCCAATTAGACTCACAGCGGACTTCTCATCAGAAACCCTACAAGCTAGGAGGGAATGGCAAGATAAAGTCCAGGTACTATGACAGAAAAACTGCCAGCCCAGAATATTATATCGTGCAAAGCTCTCATTTGTGAATGAAGGTGAAATTAAGGCCTTTCACAGCAAACAGAAATTGAAATAATTTGTCACCACTTGTCCAGCCCTGCAAAAGATGCTTAAAGATGTGTTACACACAGAAACACAAAAACACGGTCATCAAAATGAAAGAAGGTAAACAAAGGAAACCTCAAGCAAAAGATCACAGGAAGTTCAAAACACATATTAGAAAATATCTTTGGCAAATGGCAGGTCAAAGTTACTACTTATCAATAGTCACATTGAATGTTAACGGCCTGAACTGTCCAGTTAAAGACAACAATTGGATAATTGGATTAAGGAACAAAGCCCACCTATTTGCTGCTTACAAGAAACACATCTTTCCAACAAAGATGCATACAGACTGAAAGTGAAAGGCTGGAAAAAGATATACCATGCCAACAGAAATGAAAAAAGAGCGGGTGTAGCCATTTTAATATCGGACAACATAAACTTTACCACAAAAACTGTTAAGAGAGACAAAGAGGGGCACTATATAATGATTAAGGAATCAATTCAACAGGAAGATATTATGATTATCAATGTATATGCACCTAATTACAGGGCACTGGTTTATTTAAAAGATTTGTTAAGGGACTTAAAGGGAGACTTAGACCCCAATACAATAGTACTGGGGGACTTCAATACTCCACTCTCAGAAATAGACAGGACAGAAGTTCAACAAGGAGACAGTAGATTTAAATGACACTATAGCCCAAATGGATCTAACAGATATCTACAGAACTTCTCATGCTACACAGAAAGCATTTACATTCTTCTCAGCAGTACATGGAACCTTCTCTAGGATTGACCACATACTAGGCCATAAAGCAAGTCTCAGCAAATTCAAAAGAATTAGAATCATACCATGCAGCTTCTCAGACCATAAAGGAATGAAGTTGGAAATTAGAAACTCAGGAATCCCTAGAGCATACACAAACACATGGAGATTGAACATGCTCCTGAATGAACAATGGGTCATAGAAGAAATTAAAAGAGAAATCAAAAATTTTCTGGAAGTAAATGAGGATAACAGCACAACATACCAAAACTTATGGGATACAGCAAAAGCAGTGTTAAGAGGAAAGTTTATATCAATAGGTGCCTACATCAAGAAATTGGAAAGGCACCAAAGAGATGAGCTTTCAATGCATCTCAAGGATCTAGAAAATCTGCAGCAAACCAGACCCAAATCTAGTAGGAGAAGAGAAATAATTAAAATCAGAGAAGAAATCAACAGGATTGAATCAAAAAAAAATTACCAAAAATCAGCCAAACGAGGAGCTAGTTTTTTGACAAAATAAACAAAATTGACACCCCATTGGCCCAAATAACTAAAAAAAGAAAAGACCCAAATCAATAAAATCAGAGATGAGAAAGCAAACGTAACAACACAAACCACAGAAATATAAAGAATCATCAGAAATTACTACAAGGACTTGTATGCCAGCAAACAGTGAAACATATCAGAAATGGATAGATTCCTAGACACATGCAACCTACCTAAATTGAACCATGAAGACATAGAAAACCTAAACATACCCATAACTGAGACAGAAATTGAAACAGTAATAAAGGCCCTCCCAACAAAGAAAAGCCCAGGACCAGATGGATTCACTGCTGAATTCTACCAGACGTTTAAAGAAGAACTAACTCCAATTCTTCTCAAACTATTCAAAACAATTGAAGAAGAGGGAATCCTCCCAAATTCTTTCTATGAAGCCAGCATCACCTTAATTCCTAAGCCAGAAAAAGATGCAGCACTGAAAGAGAATTACAGACCAATATCTCTGATGAACATAGATGCAAAAATCCTCAATAAAATTCTCCCCAATAGAATGCAACAACAAATCAGAAAGATCATCCACCCAAACCAAGTGGGATTTATCCCTGGTATGCTGGGATGGTTCAATGTGCACAAAACAATCAATGTGATACACCCCATTAACAGACTGCAGAAGAAAAACCATATGATTATCTCAGTAGATGCCGAGAAAGCATTTGATAAAATACAACACCCGTTCATGATGAAAACTCTAAGCAAACTGGGTATGGAAGGAACATTCCTCAATACAATCAAAGCATTTTATGAAAAACCCACGGCCAACATCCTATTGAATGGGGAAAAGTTGGAAGCATTTCCACTGAGATCTGGTACCAGACAGGGATGCCCACTTTCACAAATGCTATTTAATATGGTTCTGGAAGTTTTAGCCTGAGCTATTAGGCAAGAAAAATAAATTAAAGAATACAAATTGGGAAGGAAGAACTCAAACTATCCCTCTTTGCAGATGATATGATTCTTTATTTAGGGGACCCAAAGAACTCAACTAAGAGACTATTGGAAATCATAGAAGAGTTTGGCAAAGTAGCAGGATATAAAATCAAGGCACAAAAATCAACAGCCTTTGTATACACAGACAATGCCATGGCTGAGGAAGAACTTCTAAGATCAATCCCATTCACAATAGCTACAAAAACAATCAAATACCTTGGAATAAACTTAACCAAGGACGTTAAAGATCTCTACGATGAAAATTACAAAACCTTAAAGAAATAGAAGAGGATACCAAAAAATGGATAGATCTTCCATGGTCACAGATTGGAAGAATCAATATCATCAAAATGTCCATTCTCCCAAAAGCAATTTATAGGTTCAATGTGATACCAATCAAGATACCGAAGACCTTCTTCTCAGATCTGGAAAAAATGATGCTGAAATTCATATGGAGACACAGGAGTCCTCGAATAGCTAAAGCAATCTTGTGCAACAAAAACAAAGCTGGAGGCATCACAATGCCAGATTTCAGGACATACTACAGGGCAGTTGTTATCAAAACAGCACGGTACTGGTACAGAAACAGATGGATAGACCAATGGAACACAATAGAAACACCAGAAATCAATCCAAACATCAACAGCCAACTTATATTTGATCAAGGATCCAAAACCAATCACTGGAGTAAGGACAGTCTATTCAATAAATGGTGCTGGGACAATTGGATTTCCACGTGCAGAACCATGAGGCAAGACCCCTACCTTTCACCTTACATAAAAATTCACTCAACATGGATTAGAGACTTAAATCTACGACCCGACACCATCAAATTATTAGAGAGCATTGGAGAAACCCTGCAAGATATAGGTACTGTTAAAGACTTCTTGGAAAACACCCCATAAGCACAGGCAGTCAAAGCCAAAATTAACATTTGGGATTGCATCAAATTGAGAAGTTTCTGTACTGCAAAAGAAACAGTCAGGAAATTGAAGAGGCAACCGACAGAATGGGAAATATATATTTGCAAACTATGCAACTGATAAAGGGTTGATAACCAGAATCTACAAAGAAATCAAGAAACTCCACAAAAACAAAACAAACAACCCATGTAAGAGATGGGCCAAGGACCTCAACAGACATTTTTCAAAAGAGGAAATCCAAATGGCCAACAGACACATGAAAAAATGTTCAAGAACAGTAGCTGTCAGGGAAATGGAAATCAAAACCACAATGAGGTTTCACCTCACCCCAGTTAGAATGGCTCACATTCAGAAATTTACCAACCATAGATGCTGGCGAGGATGTGGGGAAAAAGGGACACTAACCCACTGTTGGTGGGAATGCAAACTGGTTAAGCCACTATGGAAGTCAGTCTGGAGATTCCTCAGAAACCTGAA